>NW_017100221.1:59931-60314 GCF_001263275.1 Habropoda laboriosa
TCTTTTGATTCTTTTCAAATCAAAAAATAAAATAGGTATCCCCTATTCGCACCCTCTCCTCCATTGCAATGAGTCTGTAGACACGTCTGAACCAAGGTATTAAAAAAAAAGGAAAGAATTTGTATTGGTCCACTAGTAATACAATAGAAATAATTAAAGTGATCGATACACGTTGTCCACCCTGTATAATGTAAACCACAGTACAGGGGAGCCCGCTGATGCCCGCGGGCAAAGCTGAGGGCAAGTCGCGGGCTAACGACGTCGCGTATATTAAAGTGGAGTGGGGGAAAGGCACTTGTATTACACATCTTCGAAACATAACTCTCCTTCTTAAAACAGGCGATGGTTACTACACACATACATACTGTAGATTCTGAATGTAC
>NW_017100221.1:60345-66059 GCF_001263275.1 Habropoda laboriosa
AATAGCACAGTTTTGTATATTTTTATTGTCTCCGCCGTGCTAGTCACGTCCAACGTGAATTTCAATCGGTCAAGCCCTGATGTCGAAAGCACCATACATACATTGGCTAAGGTAGTTTTCAAGTTAGTATATTAGAGCTGAATAATTAACCCCTTAACACTCGTGCCGGTGTCTTACAATTTTCAAAAAGTGCAATTTTCTTTAATTATTTTCTTTCACTTTCCATATTGCGCTATCCTTTCTATTCTATTGCAAAAATGTAAGTTACAGCATTATGAATAAATGGGAAATTTATTTTTACACGTCTAGGAAATAATGAAAGAAAAAAATGAAATTGATCGTTTTTGTCATATCAAATTGAGAAAAATATGAGCGTTAAGGGGTTAATAAACTCCTTAATAAACTACTATTCCTACGATACATACGCCCACCGTTGTCCGAGAAGGCGTGGCTTGTTGCCCGCCGGGCTATTTTCGCCCGCGGAGCCCAATACGCTGCCCTTACGGGCAACGACTGAACAGCACTGATGTAAACCCAGTTTTATCATACTCTAACTTCTCCTCGATACTAAAAACGCGAAAAATGAAGCAACTACGATTATATACCATCACGGTATAACCATGAAAAGGTGGCAAGCCTAATTCGACGCCGTCGCGGCGAGCAACATGATGAGAACCGTGGATAAAGGCGGCGATGAGTTCGAGAATAGTACGGAGGCGCGGCGACGATAGTGGTTGCCATAATTTAGCCCGGCGAGTTTAATAAGGCATGCCGTAGCTCAAGTCTGACGGGCGCAAAGTGTCAATATGTCTGAGCCGCTGAGTGATATACTTCCGGCGTTCTTCGTAAAATTGAAGAGTCTCCCAGGGGCGAGAACCATACCAGTCCATTCGACCCGCCCCCATCTCGTCTTCGCCCCGTATCGCCGATCAAAGTCACGCGGCTCTCTTTTTCTCCGTAGCGGGAGATCGGGTTAACGACGTCCAAGTCGCTCCAGGGCGAGTTTCCGGTGAAACGGAGGCTAGTTCCGGATCGTGAATCCCGACGAACGTCGATTTTCCAAATATTCTTGTCGTTCAACGATCACGAGGCTTGCGCCTGACGAAGTTGGCAGTTTCTTGAAGGGAACGGTTTATCTTGCCAATTTATTATCTGCTAAATTTATGCATATTTTTCTTCTATACATTTTTTTGTTTTTTGATCCTTTTCGTGAAGGTTTATACGGTGAAATTTGAAAATTTCTTGGTAGAAAAGAGTGTTACATTGTTAAGAGAAGTTTGAAAATAATATTGATGAGAATCATGATAAGAATTTATCATAAAAATAACACTGAAAAAATCTCAAGAAAAGAGAATCTCTATTAGTATGTAATACCGAAGACAAAAATTGTGTCAGTGTCATTAAATACCACAAATTTTCAAGATATCTATATTTTATTGTTAATTAAAGACTTTTCACGACTTCCAACATAACCTTTAGAAGACCAACCATGCTGAAAACAAGTAATTGTCAGAAATTGCACTGCTTCATTTCACAAGCATCACACATAAATTAAATTTCCATTTGCAATTCTAAAAATGTTCGTAAATTTAAAGAGACTATTGTTAAAGCAAATTTTATGCACCCTTTTCTTAAGAACCGTTATAAATACTTTCTGCAAAGCTTTTCCACATGTTTTTCGATTCTTTTTATACATATTATTTAACAAAAATGTGATAATCACCGATATTGATGAAACTTTGGCATACGACAGTACACAAAAAAACAGTCGACACGTATTCTTTTATATCCACAATGCTCCACATTGAAGGGGTGAAAATCGCCTTCAAAGTTGTGAGGGTAATCCACATATCTGTTCCAAATTATCTACAATTTGCTATTTTTCTAATTTGTCGTTGAAAAATACAAAATTCGTCCATTTACACTACTCCTCTATCTCCCATAGTTTCCAAGATATCAGATCAAGCACGTTTACGCCCATAACTTTGACAGCGATTTTCACCTATTCACTGTGGACGATTTGCGATATAAAAAAATACGTGTCGAATATTTTTTCGAGTACTATAATATACCAAAGTTTCATCAATATCGGTGATCATCAACTTTTCTTGTTAATGTGACCTATCAATATATCGATTTTCCCTAAATTTTCTCTACAACGAGAAGAAAAAGGGCATCGCGCACTTTATTCCTGAAAAAAACTGTTCGACTGTTTCGTGGGAAAAAGGAAATTCACGTGGAACAGGGAGGGAAAAAAGTGTGGAGAGAGTAGAAGGGGGAAAGCGTGCGATAATTAAACAAATATTGAATTTCCGGGTAAACTAACGGAAGCATGAATCTGTATAGACATAAATTTCAAATAATCGCGCGGCCTTCGTGCCTGTATTTCTGGCATGTTTCCGAAAACAATGAGCCTTGCAGCTGGCTGATGCGTGCATATACCGGACGTTCCGAGAACAAAGACTGTCCTGTCAGCAGTCAGCTTCAATTTCGAGCGTATTACGTCCACGAACTTGCAAGTATAAGGACAGAATGTAAGCCGGCTGCAAGAGTATAAAGGATGAGGCTCGAACTGTATCTAAAGGGGGATATAGTCAACAACAATTTCCATGGAAAATTGGTAATCTGCTTCTCCCGAACTTCAACAATCTCGTTCGGATTTTCCTATATTCTTTTTTTTTTTTCTTTTCTCAAGAAGAACTTTCAGAAAGCTTGGTACAATTTCATCTGGCTGGATTATGTTCCATCAAGATGTACATTTCTGTTATTTATCAATTTGTAATGCTACCACTTTTTTTAATAGTAGCTTTCTCTGAAGAATTTCTGCAGTGAATAGGCGATTTTGTAATTATTTTATACTTGTACGAGTTAAAAGATAATGTACAAATTTATTTTGTATAATGTTTTGGTAATCAGTTACACTTTTATGGTACTAACATTTTCAATTAATATTTAACTCCAGAAGGCTCAAGGGAGAGTGAAAAAATGTTCACAAAATTTTAAGTTAGCTTTTCTCCAAAAAATAAGATTTTTTTTCATAATGAAGAGAGTGATCACTTGAAATAGATATCGTGTTTGTGATTTTTGAATGTAAATTAAATGAAATCTTTTCAAAATATGTGAAATGAAACCTTCCAATATCTTGGAGTCATCTTCTTAGAGTTAATTTTGGGAGCAAATTTGTATTATTGGAAACAGAAAAGTATCTCACGATGAACGAATGAAGAATTGAATATAAAAAGCCTGAAATAATCAATTCTCTGAAAATATGGGGCTCAAAGCATGATAAATGCCAGCGATGGAAATATATTATTAACTATAGGAATATATTACTAGAAACGATGTGAAACTATATTCGAAATAAATTAAATAAACAATATACAATAAAAATTATTGCAGTTTCGATTAAATTAAACCTTCTCAAAATATGAAATTAAACCTCCCAACAGCTTGGGTTTCCTAGAATTTACATAAATTGTCCTTTTAATTGAACTTTTAGTCCGATTTCGTTGCCCTAAACACCGCAGAAAATATTCATACAAAATTCACATTCCATTTCCCGAAAGTTATCATTTTAAATATTGCATATAAATTTCGCAAGTAATATTTGTACAGATAATTAATAAAAATTTTAACTCATCGTTCCAATTCAACAATTCCCCTACCACCCCCAGTTTCATTTCAAAATGTTCACAACAATTGTCCTTTTAATTAAACTTTCAGTCCAATTGCGTTGCCCTAAACACGCCAGAAAATTTTCGTAGAAAATTCACATTGTATTTCCCAAAAGTTATCTCGTTTAAAATTTTGCAAAATAAAGTCTGAAAACTATTTTACCTATCATCCCGCACACATAATTAATAAAAATTCTAATTCACCCCTATTTGGCCGCCGTTATTTCAATTTCACCCCCGAATGTATCACAATTATTTATCTTACCTAATATCGTTTAATATTTTTCAACCGTCCACGCAGCAATTCTCCGGTACAAAAGCCGCGTGTTGGAAAGTAGCAACGGCGGAAAGACGAGGGAGAAAAAGCAGAATGCTAAACAGCCAGAGCGTTGCGCGGTGAAATTAAATAAAGTTTGTCTGTTTCGGATAAAGGTTGATTCATAGTTGGCGCGCCGCCGCGTTAGAATGTAAGGCGCGTTTCGCCGTGCGGTTTCTAATGAAATTCACAATGCGCCGCGTAATTTTTGCTCCATTCATCGCCCGGCACTTTGATGCACCTAAGAGGATAAGACCCAGAAAACGTTCTCTGGAACACCAGGAACAATAGCGCATCGTTTGTCTGATGAAAATTACAGAGCGATGCGCCCGAAAGAAATTACATCCTGTCGCCGTGGAAATGCGAGACGAGGCCAGGCTTTTTCATAAATGAACAGCTGCATCGGTTTCGTTAAATTTGCTGCTTTGATGCTTCAAACGCGCACACAGACAGAGACAGAAAAAAAGAAGGACCGGAGACACGTTATCTTAATGAAATTTAACATTTCGATTTTAATACTGCAATTTTTTAAATTGCAATTTGTACTTTTAGAAATTGCTGCTTGTTACGTTTTTGGGGCTACTCTGGGGGAAAAATGAGCTGATGTAATTGAACTTTAATCATTTTTCCCTTTCAGTACTTTAAATAATATAAGTAAACTTAAAATTTGTGCGATTTCAGTTTTGAGGTGTTGCAATTTTTTTTTGGCGAACAGGTAGAGATGATAAAAGGAAAAAGATGATGTACCTTTGACGAGGAAATTTCAAAGGAAAATTCGGAAAAGGGACATGTTATCTTTTTAAAATTTAATATTGCAATTTTCAAAATTGCAACTTCTACTTAGAAATTGGGATTGCACAATTACTTGAGTACTTTGAGGAAAAAGTGACCTTTTTTTAACGAAATTTTAATCACTTTTCCCTTACAGTACTCCAAGAAATATAAGTAAATTTTAAATTTATGCGATTTCATTTTCGAGGTGTTGCAATTTTTTTGGCGAACAGTGTAGATGATGATACATCGTTGACGAGAAAATTTCAAAGGAAAATTCGGAAAAGAGGAGTACAGACAGGTTATTTTAATAAAATTTAACGTTTCGATTTTAATATCACTTATAGATGATAAAAATATACTAGTAGGTACGTGTTTCATGTTGATGGGTATATCTTTGACGAGGAAATCTCAAAGGAAAATTCGAAACTGTAGTAGGAAAGTTTAATATTTCAAATTGCTATTTATTTGATTAAGAGAACGAGAGAGGATATTTTAAAATGTGATACGGAAGCTTTAATCTCTCAAATTGACAAAATTCTTGTTGTTAATCTACATTAATGGGATTTCAATGAATCTAAAATTAACAGAAAAATTAAATCGTTATATTTTCCGTTTAGAAGAAATTTAATCGTTACATTTTCCATTTCCAAAAGTTAAATCCTTCTATTTTCCGTTTAGAAAAAATTAAATCCTTGAATTTCCAGTTGAAAAAAATTAAATCGTTGTATTTTCCATTTAGAAGATATTTAATTGTTATATTTTACATTTGCAAAAAATTAAATCCTTGTA
Source organism: Habropoda laboriosa (assembly GCF_001263275.1). Classification (NCBI taxonomy): domain Eukaryota; kingdom Metazoa; phylum Arthropoda; class Insecta; order Hymenoptera; family Apidae; genus Habropoda; species Habropoda laboriosa. Next base: position 65,899 of record NW_017100221.1, read on the forward strand.
TTTTCGTTTGAAAAAAATTAAATCCATGTATTTTCCATTTCCAAAAGTTAAATCCTTCCACTTTCCGTTTAGAAAAAATTAAATCCTTGTATTTCCAGTTGAAAAAAATTAAATCGTTGTATTTTCCATTTAGAAAAAATTAAATTGTTATATTTTCCATA
>NW_017100221.1:66175-99053 GCF_001263275.1 Habropoda laboriosa
CTAAATCCTTGTATTTTCGTTTGAAAAAAATTAAATCCATGTATTTTCCATTTCCAAAAGTTAAATCCTTCTATTTTCCGTTTAGAAAAAATTAAATCCTTGTATCTCCGGTTGAAGAAAGTTAAATCGTTGTATTTTCCATTTAGAAGAAATTTAATTGTTATATTTTCCATTTAGAAAAAATTAAATCGTTGCATCTTCCGTTCCGAGAAAATTAAACATTCTCCCTTAATTCGAAGGTACGTATTGTTTAATATTTCACAATTTGTCTGTTATTTCTGCTCTCCATTTCCGCCACTTGGATTTATTTCACCCGGCAGAAATCTACGCTGACATTTCTTAATTATAAATAGTACAGCCGTTCGAAACGATATTTCTATTGCAACTCTCGCTCATTTCCTCCGTTCAATTTGAATATCTTGAAGGATATTTCCGGACTGTGGCTGCTAGTGGCCTTACTTATGTTTAATATTTTCATTAAAATTTATAGCGCGCGACTTGGTGCCGTACGAACCGGCAGATTTAAAATAGATGCGTGACGCATAAAAACTTTTGACAGTTTCTATGGAGTTCGAAGGGGGATGCGGTGTCTATCGTCAATTTAAATTAACCTGGAAAATGGGAAAAGGGGAGAGTTCTTTCAAACTTCGCTCGAAGGAGGAACGCGCACGGTGGAAAATAAACATGAATTACGAATATAAATGGTAAAATGTGACGATCGATAATCTTGGTAATCTCATTTTCATCAAACAATTTCGCGAAATTCAAGGGAATATTTATCATTATTCCAACGAATATTCTTTGCGTGAAAAATTTTAATTTGCTCGTGTGACAAATAATTTTCACGACTTTGGTAAAATTGAATTTTTAATGGACCGCAATGTGTATCCTTTAATAATTTAATATTAAGAATAATTTGTAATTTATTGCTTAATTTTCCTTAATAATCTCATTTTCGTCAAATAATTTTGTGAAATTCAAGGGAATATTGTCATTATTCGAACGAATATTCTTTGCGTGAAAAATTTTAATTTGCTCGTGTGACAAATAATTTTCACGACTTTGGTAAAATTCAACTTTGAATAGACTGCAATGTGTATACTTTAATAATGAAAATAATTTGTAATTTATTGCTTAAGTTTTCTTGATAATCTCATTTTCATCAAATAATTTCGCGAATTTAAAGAGAATATTTATCATTATTCCAACGAATATTGTTTACGTGAAAATTACTATTTGCCCGAGTGACGAATAATTTTCAGGACTGTGTCATAATTAAATTTTTAATGGAATGCAAAGTGAATAAATAACTACGTACTTTTTTTCATAAAAATAAACGACAATAAATTCCTTAATTTTCCATTTTATTCGACTAGTACTTCCGTTAAATCTTCCTTTTCTCTAAGTCTTCTGAGGCATACCGCATAACTTTCCACCCATATCCATCCATAGTTTCACAATAAATTCTTCAAGTCTCGAATTTTCCTCTCGAATCACGCATTCAATTTTCAGTTTCCAAGAGAAATTGTTATTTATCGGTAAAAATTGCCTCTGCGATCGTGTTTCATAACATTATATTCACAGAAAGTTCGCGAAGGAAGTTTCGCCGTCAAAGAATTGAATGCTGGAATCACTTTGTCGCAAGTTCACAATGAACTTTGATAACTGCATACAGAATTAGTCAACTGAAAAGCTTTACACGTTGCGATATTGTATGACACAATTCTGAAATTGGGTTGAGAAGTTCCGCATTCAGCAAGCATTTCAACGTTTATCGTCGTCCTAGATCATTAAACAGACACGTACAATACTGACAACACGTATTTAATTCCTCTCATAACCGCACCACTGCTTGCTCACTCTGAGTCAGCGTTTTATCGTCAAACTTGATTACATATTTCTTGCATAATTTCGTTCTACCTCGGTTCTAATAATTAGCGAAATTTTCAGGGAAACTGAAGAAAATTGAATAATTTCTAACATATACCTAATTGATTTTCAGAATTCTTTTCTTTCATGGCACAATTTCTTTTTTAAGGAGTGACATACATCTAAAGAACCCCAAAATACATGCTCTTTGAGAATTTTTTGTTAAGAAACTACAAAGAATATTGTATTCGTAATTATTTCATTAATTTAATCCTATCTTTGGCTGCAATAATTAATTTTCTTGTGCAAAAATATCAACGATATGTTATAGTTATAGGAGCTGGTTCCAAGTGCTCTTTCACTAACATTTTAAGCTTCACAACACAATAAATTCGTGAAAAACTCATTAGCTATTTGATCACAATTTCTACAGTGTTTCCGAACTGATGGTTCATGCGCCAAGGGGATGACTCTACGTGCAAGAATATGTCGAAAAAGAAAGAATAAAATTTTATCGTATCGGGCTTCGTTTCCAAATAAATCAGCGTTGAAGATCTACCGAATACACGTACACTTACACACGATCTCACGTCTACGGCGTACAAATATCACTGTGTCGCACTTCTGTTGTTCTTCTGTCAGGACGACGGCGATTTGGATGGCGTTCTTTGTAGTAATTAGCGGAATAACTTACCGGCACGAGCAGCCAACGCGAGAGAATTATATCGGTGTACCACTCTCGATTACCGTATGTTGCCATATCGACGGAACGACGAAGACTGAAGGTCTGACACGGAAATGACAACAAGCCGCGATATTGGTGATGTTTACGAATCGAAACGTAACAAAAACTGGTATACGGTACAATCGAGTATACGCGTACTCGGTAAATCTTCAACGCTGATTTATTCGGAAACGAAGCCCGATACGAAAAAATGTTATTCTTTTTTTTTTCACTTATTTTCGCACGTAGAGTCGCCGCCTTGCCGCTTGTACCACCAGTTCGGAAATACACTGTATATGTCTATATTTTCTTAGATAATACAATTTCTCCTGCTCTAACATTTCAAGCTTCAAAATACAATAAGTTCATGAAAAATTCATTAGTACCTGTATTACGATTTCTACGCCATAATTTCTGTGCATCTATGGTTTTCTAGATAACAGAATTTTTCCTCCTCTAATATTTTAGGCTTCACAACAGAATAAATTTATAAAAAATTCATTTAGCTTCCTTATCACAATTTCTATGTATCAATATTTTTTAGACAATACAATTCCTCCTGCTCTAACATCCCAAGCTTCAAAATACAATAAATTCCTAAAAAATTCATTTAACTTCCTTATCACAATTTCTATGTATCAATATTTTTTAGACAATACAATTCCTCCTCCTCTAACATCTCAAGCTTCAAAATACAATAAATTCATAAAAAATTCATTTAGCTTCCTTATCACAATTTCTATATATCAATATTTCTTCAAATTACAAAATACAATAAATTCATGAAAAATTCATTAGCATTTTCATCAGAATTTCTACACCATAATTTCTACATATCTCCATTTTCTTAAATAATACAATCCTTCATTTGAACAATTTCATCCTCAACAAAGCGCTTCCATACGATCTTCAAAACAAAATCCACCCGCTAAATGATCACACTCAAGAACCTTCCCCAAACGAATAATTAAAATCCTACAAAGCAACAAATTCATCGAAATCCTCCATCAGCCAGATATCTCTCAGGCGCCAGCAGAATTTCCCAGCGAAACTTCTTGATACCCACCTCCGTCCTCTTACACAACACAATCACCGTCTGCCGTGTGCCTCTATTCTCCTCCGAAAATCCCCGAAAACCTTCCAACGAACGCCATCAGTGGTATGGCTGGTAACCAGATACATCAAACGATACCGCAAACAACGTAACATTTCGCAGCCATTAAGCCCCTGTAGTCGAGCAAACAACGGGCAAGAACGTCGGTTATCCATCAGATAGACGAGCTGGCTCGCGAGACAATTTTTTTCATGGGGTTCCTTCTCTCTGGAGAGAACCGTCCAAAGAGAGAGAGACGAAAGGTGTCAGGAGCAAATGCGAGCACGAGGGTGCAGCTGAAAAGCGATAGACTATTAGGCGAGAAGACACGCGGAAGAAAACGAAGAAAGGGTGGTTTGGGAGGAGGATGAGGCGGAGACGGAGGAGGGAAATAGGGAGCTAATCGATACGACCTGTTCACGGGACGAGAACCGGCCAGACTGAACGAACCTGCTCGACCCTGCAAAATATTATTACCCGCCCCGATGAATCCGATCAGTTTCCGACATTGCATAAGCCGTCATCGACAGCCGGACAGGACAGAGGGTAGACGGAGAAATGGATAGATGAATAGATAAGGGGACACGTAGATACACGCGCGGCGTAGATTAACACGCGGATCAATAGGAGGCATAGGGAACTGGATATATGTGTTTACCGTGTAGCACTGGTTCGGTGCTTTTTTTTTTTTTGTTTTTCTTCTTTCAGGACACCCGTGGTTTTTGTGAGACTGTATTTTGGTGCAGGTTAAGTGTATCGCTGAGCGTATCTACTCTCACAATTAGGTCAATATAAGCTGTCACAATCAGTGCTCATTACTATTGTACGATAGATTGCAGAGAAAGAAAATGGAAGTTAAGTATGAATTAATTGGACAAAGAGCACACTGAAAAAGTACACCACTGCTTGAAAGTTTTCGGACATTCGTGGGGCTTTTATGCAACTATATTTGGCGTAGGTTAAGTGTACGTTGTGGGACATCGCTGGGTGTATTCATTCTCATGGCCGGGTTGATGTGAGGTGTCACAGTCAGCGCTGATTACTATTGTGTGATAGATTGCACATGTGCAGATTGCAGGAAAAAAGTAGAGGTTAAGTGTCGATTAATTGGACAGAATTGTACTTTCGTGACAACGATTCAAAATACACCGCTCGAAAGTTTTAGGACACCCGTGGTTTTTATGAGACTGTAATATTTGGTCTAGGTTAAGTGTACGTTGCGGGACATCGCTGGGTGTATTTACTTTCGTAATTAGGTCAATATAAGCTGTCACAGTCAGCGCTCATTGCTACTGTACGATAGACAGATTGCAGAGAAAAAAAATAGAGGTTAAGTACGAATTAATTGGACAAAGAACGCACTGAAAAAGTGCACTGCCATTGAAAAGTTTTAGGACACCCGTGGTTATTACGAGACTCTAATACTTGGTACGGATTAACCCGTTGATTTGTAATAACTAGTCAGACTCGTGACACAGATTCTGGTTAAAATGCGACAAAAACAGTTACATTAGTGACAGAAATTAATTTTGAGGTTAGGTTAGGTTTTCATTTATAAGACTGAGGATTAGCAAGTGGAATTAATGGATAATACACTCGCTTTTCTTACCTAATGCTGTACTGAAACAGTAATTAGCTGGCGCTTAAATGCTTAATGGGAGAAAAATCGTGAGTGAAGGGGTTAAATGCCAATTAATTGGACAAAATTGTACTTTCGTGAAAATGACCCAGATTACACCGCAAGAGTAGACTGCCACTCGAAAGTTTCAGAATACCTGTGATTTTTACAGGACTCTAATATTTGGTATGGATTAAAGATCGATTAATTGGACGTCAATTAATTCAGTCACGTGGTCTCCAGGTTGGTTCTGAATGTTCCATGTTTGACATAATTTACAAATGTCAAAGACATTATTTTTTTACCGTTGTTCTAAGTTACACTGTGTGGAAATTAGCTTTAATTCTATGCAGAAGACGTGTACACTTTCATTCATAAATGACAGAGTATACTAGCTCACCTTTCAACGAAATTTTGCTCACCTGTAGAACTTGTGTATTAGAACACCTATTATGTTCGACCTTGTTCGGTTCTGAGCTCGCTGTGGTTCAGCCTTGACTTAACGATTCTGAACCTTGTTGAGAAGATGTACAGTGTAAGGGCTTTTGGTCTAAATAATATTTGTCAGGATTTATTCGCCCGTCTGTCGTTGACGTCTCGTTCCTTTCTGGTCCGTCCCTATCAACTACACGCTTCCTAATTCGTTCTAATACAATCTCCTACAATTCTGTTACAATACTCTTAACGCGTCCTTATATACGAGTCTTGACGCCCCTCTCTTGCCTCCGGGAAACCCTGGCGTAGGTTGGAGGTTTCCAAAGTCAGCGTCGCGCGAGCACCTGACCCAGCCCTTAGCGAGTGGAGGTGTCAAGGCGTTGGGACTGGGTTTCTCCGCAGACCTCTCGGGTCATAAACCAACGCGAGTCCCAACGCTCCCTCGACCATACTCTTACAATAGGCACTCTTCTTTTTTGGTGATGCTTAGTTGAACTTTATCCGTGATCTGATCTCTGGGGCCAGGGTGACCTCGCTGTTTGTACAATTTTGTGTAGTGGACATCCACCAACCAGGGTGCCTAAATGGTGCCGACAACCCTCTCCTTGCGCCCGCAGCGCGTTTCTTTCGGAGAAGGGGATGCCTGTGAGCCGCTTTCGGGGGACCGAATTTGTTAATGCAAAATTGTCAGCCCTGAAAGCGGTACCGTTTTATTACCAGAAAAACCTACCGCGGACAGGGTAGACCAAAGGGGGTCTGATCGGCCGAAGTGAGGTTCGGCACCTCGGTCTGGCGGCCAAAGGTGGCTAATGATTTTTATGGCTATAATCCGCCCGACCGAGGCGAGTGAATTTGCGTGCGACGCAACAGACACAGAAAGTATTATTTAATTTAAACTACATTTCTTCTTCTTAATCCTACAATTATGCATCTTAACACTAGAACTACCGGCCGGGTCAAAATGACCCATTAGCATCTTTCGAGAAAACGTGAATGTTCAATACTGGTAAGCGTTATCATTCGTAACTTGTCGAATTTATTTTGTATCGATATGAATCGAATTTTCCAATTATGGTTTACTTACGTAAAAATTCACTTCTGTGAAATCGGCAATGTGTCGTTCTGACTCGGCTGGTAGTTCTAGTGGAACAACGGAGTGCGTTACAGAATTTCAGCACCGAACACGGAGTTGATTTCGAACTTATCCACTTTTAATATTTTCAAATATGCAAGAAAGAAAAGAAAAAGAAGGGGGGGAAATTTTGCGGACGATAATGCAGAGAGGATGAAAACGAAGGAAAATATTTTAGAAAGGGTAGAATATTTAATAAGAAGCGGGAACCATGAAGATTCTTGGTAGAACTCGGAGGAGACTGATGTCTCGCTGCAAGATACTCTAAGGTTGCCTAGCTGTGCTCCAGGTTTAATACGATCCTACAGGAAAGTCCCCGAGAGACTTTCATTAGGGGAATTTACAGGAGGCTGCAAAAGCTGCTACTCGCCTCTCTTACTCCCCAGTTCTACTAAATCACTCGCCGTAAATGTCGTGGAATTCATTACACGCTTTGCACCATTGCGCTGTTTATACAGGTTAGTTATTCGGGAAAAAATATCGTTGGAAATTGGGAAATATTGTTTAGGCTCCAGTGATAGCAGGGAATATGAGTTGAAATTTTTTTTGTTTACAAATTTAGCAGAACAGCGCAGTTAACTTGTAAATTATTAAATGTACCTGCAATTTTAATAAAAAAAAATTGCTGAAGGTTTTAAATTACTTATCTTTCACAACAGAAAATGTAAAAGAGCAATTAACTTAGTAAATGATTAAATTATTATTTGAGAATTACTATTAGGAAATGTGTAATTTTAATAAAAATACAAATTTTCTGTGCTGCAGGTTTTAAATTACTTATCTTTCACAACAGAAAATGTAAAAGAGCAATTAACTTAGTAAATGATTAAATTATTATTTGAGAATAACTATTAGGAAATGTGTAATTTTAATAAAAAAACAAATTTTCTGAGCTTCAGGTTTTAAATTACTTATCTTTCACAACAGAAAATGTACAAGAGCAATTAACTTAGTAAATGATTAAATTATTATTTGAGAATAACTATTAGGAAATGTGTAATTTTAATAAAAAAACAAATTTTCTGAGCTTCAGGTTTTAAATTACTTATCTTTCACAACAGAAAATGTACAAGAGCAATTAACTTAGTAAATGATTAAATTATTATTTGAGAATAACTATTAGGAAATGTGTAATTTTAATAAAAAAACAAATTTTCTGAGCTTCAGGTTTTAAATTACTTATCTTTCACAACAGAAAATGTACAAGAGCAATTAACTTAGTAAATGATTAAATTATTATTTGAGAATAACTATTAGGAAATGTGTAATTTTAATAAAAAAACAAATTTTCTGAGCTTCAGGTTTTAAATTACTTATCTTTCACAACAGAAAATGTACAAGAGCAATTAACTTAGTAAATGATTAAATTATTATTTGAGAATAACTATTAGGAAATGTGTAATTTTAATAAAAAAACAAATTTTCTGTGCTGCAGGTTTTAAATTACTTACTTATCTTTCTCAGAGATAAAATATTCAAAGATGTAAAAAATTATTAATATAAAATATAAAGTGTAAGACCTATAATTGACTAATAAAAAGTACATTTAAATATTGGCATATGAGACCTTATGCGATGCTTGTTGGTATGGAAATTAGTATAAATATATCCTCGTCGTAAGAAAATTATAATTTTCCTGTAATTTCAAATTCCATTACCCATTTAGTGTTAAATAAATAAATAAAATTGTCTGTTCTCATCAAATAGATAAATAAAATTGTCTGTTCTCATCAAATAAATGAATAAAATTATCTATTCTCATCAAATATATAAATTAAACGAACTGTTCTCTCCAAACGATAAAAAATAATTCGATACACAAGATTATCTAACGACATTGTACCTAATGTGAGTTTCCCTCATGTTAGTATTACAGTTTACTATTCGCATTTTTTTAAGATAATTATCATAAAACATAGATTCATTGGTAGTCTCTTAAATGCAGTTTACTAATTTTCAAAAGCATTTATTATTCAATATTTTACTTGTCGTATTTTAAATGATCTTCATTCACTTTTTATTTTTTATTGCATATATCCAGCAAGCCTGTAAAATAATAAATGTTGCTTTCTATAAAGAAATCCTCAAGCAACAATAAAAACTAACTTTCAGTACCTTCTATAAAAAATTAACACAAATACACTACAGTAAAGAAAAAGACCACATCTCTAAATACAACTTGAACATAACAAAGCTGATTTCCATTCACCACAAATGAAAATTAAAGCTACCCTTACGTTAAAATCCAAAAAATTCCCAAAATCAGCGTCAAAAAAGTGGCAAAAGATCATGAATCGAAAGGAAAGATCTGCTTTGAAAATTACATCGATCGAACGTGAGTACGTTGAAGAATCAGCGTGTTCAATTTGCTACGTGGATTGGTTGGATCGTTGGCTCGCGAGTATCTCGACTTTATTTCGCGTTCCCTTGTCCGGAAAAGCACATTGTTCGTGTAATCTGATATTTATTCGCGACACGGCCGTTTGACGGAACCTGGTAAATCTTTATCTCGATGCACGTATCGCGTAAAAGAGACGAGTGTAGCTGGTCGCGAACGTGAGGCCACTGAAAATCAGGCCAACGATCGGCCACGAAATCGTCCAGCTCGATAGAAATGAAAATAGAGCGGCTCTGTCTTTGTACTTGGCGCTATTATTCCTACAGACAAATACGGAACGAAAGAAACGTTCGCAGAGAGATATCCAAGTACGCTCGTTTCATTCCTCCAACGAAATTCTATAAAGTCATCTTTCGTCCTTGTTGTGAATTCGTGGAGAATTTTTATTAACGAGAGATTTTTACGAGTATGAATGATTTAGAAGATTTTGAGATAAGCTAGAATTACGTGATTAAGTTTTGGATAAAATTGTGCAAGAAAGTTGTTCATTTTGGGAACTGTGCAACATTTATTAAAGGGGTGCAACACCCTGAGGTGTAAAAATAGGTGAAATTTGGGAATTTTTTTTGGAGGTAAGTACCGAATGGAATGCTTCAATTTTTTTGGATGATATAAATGTGACTTTCAACTCTGCTCTGTAATTTTTTGAAAGTGAAATGTTACAAAATGGAGGAGTTATAGGGAACCATCTTCTGCTGGAACGTCTATTACTGGTCGCCATCGCTGGTAAGGATTGGAACACCTGAAATTAAAAATTCCTTTTGATTTATGAATACAAATGTATTATCTACAACGTAGCTTGATATTTTTCAGAAATTCTAATTATTATAGAAATGGTGGCAGTTTGAAGAAGAAAAATCTCTTTTTACCAAGGAAATCAATTTTAAACATTTTTAAAAAATTAAATAATTCAGATATCAAAAAAACCTTATACCACATTGTAGGTAATATATTTGTATTTATAAAACAACAAGAATTTTTTATTTCAGACGTTCCAATCCTTGCCAACGATGGCGGACAGCAAATTATGTTATAGCAGAAGGGGTTTCCCTATAACTCCTCCATTTTGTAATACTTTTACTGTTTAAAAATTGCAAAATAAACCCAAAAGTTACATTTACATCCTCTAAAAAAATTGAAACTTTTCGTTCAGTAATTACCTATTAAAAAAATCCCAAACTTTTACCTATTTTCAGACACCTCAGGGTAATTCATCCCTTAAAAATCATTTATTCTATTTATAGACAACAATTACCACAAACGACAATTTAAAGAACAAAGAATAAATGCAAGGACTCTGAAATTACTTAAAAGATGCCAAATTCTCCTGTAAACTCTCAGTCTGTAAAAGCTTCTTTTTCATTTTATTTTTTGGGTCGTTAATAACTCACAAAAAATTGTACAGTAAATTGCGAGCCCATGAAAGCTTTTTTTTATTGCATCGTTAATAACTCATACAAGCGGTTGATGCGATTTTGGTGTATTAATCGATATTCAGTTGAAATGGTTAGAAGTAAAATTGTAAATTGCGAGGGATGTAAATGCTGATAACTAATGTTACGTATTCCATCGAAGTAATAAATACGTTAACTGCTGCAACTTTTTTTGCTCGAACTTTCGTATTTGGATATACGGGTCAATTTGATCCTGCGCTAGATTCATATCTGGTAATATGCTGTACACGCGTATGTACATCGAATGGATGTGTTACAGTGTGCGTTACAAGTTACGAGATGTGAGTTGATCAAGAGCGTAACAGTTGTTACTTTGAAACTCGGAAAAATTTGTAGCTCTCCGGAGGTGTGCTTAATTTATCACATCCTGGAAAAAGGAGCCATGGAGTAGAAAGAAGTATTAAACAGTCTGCTAATATTTAGACATAATCTACCATTATTTCATCTTCTATGTTCCATTTCTTGTTCAATATCAATTAAAAGATGAAATTTTACACATTAAAATTAAATTTGAAATATTAAATGTTAAATATTCTTTTGTCCATTGTAACACTTACCATTTAAGATTTTTAATATTTGGTTGACCATTGTTTGTCCATCTAATATTTTCATATTCCATTATTTGTTCAATATTAGTTAAAATATGAAATTTTACACATTAAAATTAAATTTTAGATATTAAGTTTTGAATATTAAATATTAAACTTTGAATATTACATATTAAATGTTAAATATTCTTTTGTCCATTGTAACACTTACCATTTAAGATTTTTAATATTTGGTTGACCATTGTTTGTCCATCTAATATTTTCATATTCCATTATTTGTTCAATATTAGTTAAAATATGAAATTTTACACATTAAAATTAAATTTTAGATATTAAGTTTTGAATATTAAATATTAAACTTTGAATATTACATATTAAATGTTAAATATTCTTTTGTCCATTGTAACACTTACCATTTAAGATTTTTAATATTTGGTTGACCATTGTTTGTCCATCTAATATTTTCATATTCCATTATTTGTTCAATATTAGTTAAAATATGAAATTTTACACATTAAAATTAAATTTTAGATATTAAGTTTTGAATATTAAAATTTTAACATCAACCGTTATTTAATTAATGAAAGATGTATGTTCTGTGTTTTATTGGCTCATAATAATATATAACAATCCGATAAATTTACGTTAATTTTTGAAAATTGTGTCAATTTAATTTCTGACAATTGTATTTAATACAATAGTTCTCTTTTAATTCTCTAAAAGAAAATTAAAGTTTGAATGAAACAGTTTCTGTATCTTCACTGATCGTTATGAAAAAATATTATCAAGAATTTACATGAAAATGGAATGTTCGTTAAAAACTTGTCCAACTATTACAAATTTCGAGTGTAGAAATACTTCTGTCAATTGAAATCATTGGAATCGTTTCAACGAAATTCTGATTATTATTATTCATTTTCCGTGCAATAAAAAATATTGAAATTGTACATTTTCTCTCACTGTGAAATGCTGCTGTAAATCTACGCAGCGGCGAGGCAGTAAAATTTACAAAATCCTACTACAAACTTTTTTATCCATGCATTTTTTTTGGTATCATAAATTCAGTGTAAAAAATCCCTTTAAAATCACAATTGATCGAGCAAAAGTCAATTACTGAAATTTATATTTTACACGAAAACCTCTGCCGTCAATTGAAGCATGGTTAATTTATGCCATAATGTAAATAAATGTTCCAAAAACCATATTTCACGAGGTACATTTCCTAACTGCAATAAACAACCAATTAATTTTTTAATATTACAAAATTAACATTAATATAACCAAATTGGAATTTCGAAATAATTAAATTGCCGAAAAAATTGATCACAAAATATCAGAATTATTATAAATTCTTCAAACGTTTTACGAATTATTCAGTTCACGATCCAATTACAGATTTAATTGCAACTGTGTTTTTGTTTCCCTTTCATTTTTTGACATTTATTCGCGTTTTCTGTTTCACGCATTTCCTTGTAATCGAATCATCCAGTGACGCGATTCGGCGAAAACTGAAAGCCATGCTGTGCACAAGTAATTGATCAAACAGTTTCTGAATCGAATTAGCCACAACCGCGCGATTATTATTAAACATAACATTACACGGATGTTTGTCTTTTGCTCTACGAAACTGGTTAAACGTTCGATTGGAACGTCGAGCGTATGGTAATTCTAATAAATTCTCGATTACATTCTCAAAGCGTTATTTATGTTGGAAAATTCCTAACTGCGTTAAAAATGAGAAACAGAAAAATTTTACTCTTCTAAGAGTCTTCTAAAATTATTTTATTTTAGCATAGCATAATTGCCACCTAATTCATTTTCTTCTCTAAATAGCTATGGCGGTGTAAGAAAAATTTCTTTTATAGAATTTAAATGGACTCAAAGGGTAAATATGAAAAATCTTTTTCCTTTTTTTTTTCGAGGTCACTTGCTTATGTTTTTTTTTTTGCACGAATACACCAGAAATTGCCGTGCATTTAACCCTTCGCACTTCAAGCATCTTTTGATAAGATTAGTCAGCAACTTCGGAATACTTGGACAGTGAAACTTTTGAAAACCAAAAGATTTGTCTCGAAAAAAATAGATTCTTAAATACTTAAGTTGCATTATTTTAACAATACAAAAAAACCTAAGTTTTACATTTCAAAGTTCTCCAGAGTAATTAGGCATGTCGCCATTGGGGTGCAAAGGGTTAAATAATGAATAATAACACGACTTTGGATTCTGAAATTTTTCATCACATATGAAACTTTCTTTCATTGTTGGCTGTTCTTTCGATCGACAAATTTTTCTTCCATCTTACTCACACCTTGAAACGGTTTAAAAATTTCCTCGTGCCGCTATAGCTTTCAGAGAAGATAATTAGGTGACCTGTTTTACGTGACCCACCCTCTATATAATTTCCCACAGTTTCGCTCTATTTCTCAGAATTTTCTTTGTGGTGAAGTTGGTTCTAGTCATGCGAAGAAGGAATAAAGGGGATGAGAAAACAATAGGAGTTAACGGAATTGACAAAGAAGAATGGAATGGACGTGGTGGGAGTAAGATAGTGTTGAGAAATATTTGCTCGCCAGAGGTAGATATCCTAATCGATTTTCAATATTCTTCTGCATAAATAGGTGCATATCTTTGTATTATTCGTACCTATTTTGCACCCTGTAAGGTGGATCACATGCCTCATTCGAAGATAAAATTCAATTTCGGTTCTGTTTAAACAATTAAAATTTGTTTTTATTTTTTTATTTTCTTAAGTGAAACTGTGTTTATGCGAATAATTTTTAAATAAGACAAATATTGTAAATCACCAATTTGAATATGCCTTTGTCACGTGGAAAAATTGTTACTTTCATATAGAAAAATGTGTTCCTATGGAAAAGATATATTTTATAAATTTTTCAAATCACCAATTTAAATATGCTTTCGTCGTATGAAAATTTGACTAATATTAATCAGTATGAAAGTTTTATTAAATTCTGTAATGCTTTAACAGACATTGAAGTAATTTTCTAATTTTATGCTTTAGGGCAAGAATTATTATACATTATACATTAGAGCATTATTCTGCGGAAGCTTAAAATAAAATGTGAAGTTTAATATAGCAGATGTGTATTGGCTGTATATATAAGAACGTGTATAATGTGCCATTAATAATTCAGGTTTTTAGGTCAAGAGATTTTCTTAAAAAAGGTATTGAAGATTGATGTTTAGGAAAGTAGGGCAAAGTATAACTGGATATACTAAAGATAATAACTGGAGAGAAAGTAAAAAAGTTATCGCCAAAACCTAATAGAATAAGATAACGAAAAGTTCGGAGAGAATACTGAAGATGAAAGAAATACTATACACCTACTGAATTTAACGTAATAAATTCTGGAAAAAAACAGTCGCAAGCTGTTCACAGACTGTTCGCGAACAAACGTTGCATCCTATTCACACTACAACTGTTCACTGTTCGCGAAAGGGTCTACACTGCCGGCGAACATAGTTCGCGAACAAACGCAGCATCCTGACTGAAACTGTTCGCGAACAGATCGCAAGCTGCTCACTGACTGTTCGCGAACAGTTCGCTAACTGTGCACAGACTGTTCGCGAACAGTTCGCTAACTGTTCACAGACTGTTCGCGAACAGTTCTTAAGCTGTTCACAGACTGTTCGCGAACAGTTCGCTAACTGTTCACAGACTGTTCGCGAACAGTTTGCAAACTGTGCACAGACTGTTCGCGAACATTTCTTAAGTTGTTCACAGACTGTTCGCGAACAGTTCGCAAACTGTTCACAGACTGTTCGCTAACAGTTCGCAAGCTATTCACAGACTGTTCACGAACAGAAGTAGCATCCCGTCCACACTAGAACTCACTAATGAGTTCACTGCTCACGAAAATGTCTACACTGCCGGTGAACATGATTCGCGATCTGTTCGCGAACTGCTCACGAACACCAGTATGTACCCGACATAACAAAAAAGATCCACACAATATTCCTGACACTTACAAATCACGCCACGACATATGCATGTAAGAATCACACAGTTTCCTCGCGATTCTGTTAATCACCCCGGTCTGATGTTCCAACAAAGAGGCACATTGTGGTCCCCGTGTGTACAATCATGACCTCGTCCTACTGCGTTCTATTCCGTAGATGAACACGCTTGGTGGATACGCGCGTCGCGCTCTTATTTTCGTTCACGGTACCTGTTTTTGTCGTTTTGATTAAAACGAGAGCAGGAAACACCGAGAGGTAAAATCGGGAATTGTTGCACGCGAAGCTCACCCGGCACACACCGGGGTTTCTCTATGCGTATTTTCGCGCGCGCGGGGCAAGGCTACTCGAGCACGCCACTTTAAAGCGTGTTTGACAAACGAGAAAATAGAACGGCTGTTTGCTTCTCCTTTTTCGAATTTTGCGCGGGATTTGTTTGAAGTAGAGACACTGAAGTTTTCGCGCTTTGAAGTCCGTCTTCGGAATTCAGCCTGACGCACAGTACACGCGGAAGAGGCTTGCTGCTGCTGTTTTTTCGTCCATTCCGATGTGAGCGATTGGGAACAAGGGGCTGATGCTTTGAGCCTCGATTGAGGGGAGAAAAGAAATTGCACCAGGCGAGGTGAACGGTGTAAGTGATAAAATGTAATGGAAAGGCGAAGAATGGAATAACCTTATGTACCGGGTGAGTCACGTGACTTGTCCACTTGAGTCGTGTAACTTCCAAAGTATGTAATTTTGTAAAAAAGTGTGGTATATCAGAGTTGCGCTGTATTCGAGGGAACATATGATGCTCAAACGGTTTTCTAAATAACTTATTAGTTTACGAGATATCGAGGTAACTCTGATTCTTTTTAATAGAACGCATACATGAATATTCTTTATTTAAAAATTGTAATTTACTCGTATGACACATGATTTTCACGGGTTTTAGTTTACTAGGTATCAAGGTAACTTTGATATTTTCTTTTTGGAAGTAAATACATTCCGTTTTGTATCAAAATTTAAAGAAATTTTTTTTATAGAAGTTTCACTGCTCTAATTATTCAGGATGGTAGCGATATACCGTGTACAATGTGATACAGTATGTATAATGCAAAAATGTAATTTAACGTGAAATGAAGGATAATAAAAATAAGAAAGCGATTATAAAGAATGAAATTGTCATTTCGCGTGGGAAAGTTTGAACTATTTTATTTTATTAGATATTGGTAAAACTTTGGTATATGATAGTACAGTAAATTCTCTACAAGTGTCAGTCAGTTTGGATTCTACAAGTGTCAGTATAGATGGTCCTACGCCTATGTTATCTCGCTCGCTGTCTGTCAAGCGTGTAACGGTACACCAGTCGGTTTCCTTTACGAGATTACACGGCTCGACAATTCATAGTAGAAAAATATAATTTCTTTAATTTTACTGTTTTTCATCTGAAATTTTTTTTAACATGTTGGTGAGATTTTTCTGATGAAAATGATATCAAACACGATATAATTTGAACAACATTTACTTATTAACACGTGCACTGTCACGCCAGATTTACAGGTTGCTGTCAGGCGGCCACAAGAAAATACATTCTAAGCATAGGATTATAGTATTATGCTTTATAATTTTTTTTTTCAATTGAAAATAATGTCTAGCTAGCTATGACGTTCAAAATTTTTAGGCCGACTCTATGTAATGTAATACAGGGCGTCTGTTTTATCTCAATACAGTGAAATATCTGGCGTGACAGTGAACGTGTTAATAAGTAAATGTTGTTCAAATTATGTTGTGTTTGATGTCATTTTCATCAGAAAAATCTCATCAGTATGTTAAGAAAAATTTCGGGATAAAAAAACGTAAAATTAAAAAAGTTGGTATTTAAATCGCTTGGTTGCCTCGAACTACGTTTCATCCTTATCTTTTATTCGCTGTCCTTGTCTACGTTCGGCAAACTACAAAGGAGTGCGCGAGGCTCGAAAACGTAGTCCCTGACTCTACAAGTGTCAGGTTTAGGTTCCTTGCGGACTGACACTTGTAGAGACATTACTGTACTCGGAAAAACATTCGACACGTATTTTTTTATGTCGAAAATCGTCCACATTAAAGGGGTGAAAATCGCCCTGGAAGATGTGAGGGTGACACGTATTTGGTCAAAATAATTTATTACTTTTTATTGTTCAAATTTGTAGTTGAAAAATACAAAATTCGTCCATTTACACAATCCTCTATCTCTAACAGTTTCCGAGATATTAGACCAAGCACGTTTACGCTCACAACTTTGAGAGCGATTTTCACCCCTTCAAAGTGGACAACTAGCGATATAAAAAAATACGCGTCGAATATTTTTTTTAGTACTACCATATTCCAAAGTTTCATCAAAATCGGTGATTATCACTTTAGAATATTCTCCCGTTGGATGGAAAATAAACGAAACATCGAATAAATGAAAAAAATACATACCTCAATTTATGTATTAAAAATGTATAGAATATCAACACCATAGACAGAAACAAGTAAATCCTGTGCAAATAAAAATATTAAAATATTAAAAATAAAAGAACAATATAAGATAGAATCTCACAGCTTGAATACCCTTGTTTTACATTTCACAACAAATCATTTGTTAATTGCACAAGTTTTGTGTATTATTCAAGAACGTACACCTACGATACTTAATCCTTTTCACGAGCAATTTTCAGACAAAAGCCTCTTCCGTAATGGTCGAAGCCGGGTGTATTCATAGGATGCATAATTACCTAGAAATTAACGAATAAATTAGTTCCACGATTTTATTACGCGATAATTAACAAAAAAATGAAGAATATCGTGTTCACCTGTTGATTACTTTTTTCATACTATACAATAAGTGTTCCCGCTTAGTGATAGCACTAACAGGTACATTAATTCTGATTATGACAGATATGTGGCCTACTTGTTCCACCACTTAAAACACGCATATCCCGGCTAATTAAGGACATTCAACGGCTGTAATTTAGTTTTTAACACTTGGACTGGCACGGTGTTCACTTCACCGTGACAGGTTGAATTTTCTGCAAGAGCAAAGGTAACATCGTCGCTGTTATAAAACCTGACATTACACGGAAGAAACGCCTTGTTAGAGTACCTATCAAATTACACCGGTCTCTTGCATTTAATTGTACATTCGTGGAATGTACGACGTATTCGCTGGAAATAAAACGTGTAAAATAGATAACAGGTGAATTTATTTTCGAGAAGACAATTGAAAGCAGTTCGTGTTTAACCGTTCGAGTTCCACGCGCCGCTTTCGCGCTCTTCAGATTTCATGTCGAAGAAACCCAGCGCATTTGAACGATACGGACAACTGACGGCGCACTCACAATCTGACGAAACGCGCTCAACTTTTCAGACGCATGTACGTCGAAAATTATGAAATTATAATAATTAATATTTAGAGGCAAAATCATAAACTTATAGCCAATGCATAAATTCAGAAAGACTTAACATAAATAATTATAAACTATTAATCTTAGGATAATGCATGCATGTATTAGTATCCCATAAATAGGATTTACAGGCACAAAATTATGCATTCATACTATCATTTACACGCTTATAAATACACAATGCGTGTGCAATATACAGGGTAGGCTTCGTAAAGCAGGCCGCCTAATTATCTTCTCTATATACACTACCGGCCAAAAATTTGGAACCACTGAGCATTGCAATTTACACAAAAATTTCCAAAAAAAAAGTCGAGCGACTTTGAGAATTTTTTATCATTCGATTCAATTGATATAAGATAAATTGATAAATGTAGAATTGAGATAAACTTCAAATCTATAAAAAATTAGCAGCAGATTTAATATTGATGAAAAGTGGGAGGTGATTCCAAACTTTTGGCCGGTAGTGTAGCTATGATGGTACGAGAAAAATTTTATGCCTAATTTAAGTGGTTTGGTCAAAAGATATTTTGATGGAAGAAATGGCAAATAATGAAAGACGTTTCACATTTGATTTAAAATTTCAGAGTCGAAGGTCGTTTTGAAGTCACATTATTATGCACATTTAAATGCACACCAACGTACAGTAGAAAACTATACATTTATGTAAAAAAAACAGGTGTCTTGAAAAGAAAAGTAAAAAAATTTTTAACCATTTAAATCACGTTTAAAAATTTTCTCGTACCACCATAGCTAGAGAAGATAATTAAGTGACCCGGCCTGTATAAATAATTTAAATAGGTATACATATACTTCAACCCGATCATTTATAAATTTACGAACACTAATTAATCAAACTCTCTCAAACATATTATCACACAATTACCAATGGAGCTACTCAGAAGCCAAAATGATCAACTCCACCTTTTAATATTCCCCTACTTCCAGTATCAAATCACCTGCTTACTGCTTAATTCTTCACGAATAAAAGAAATTTAACAAATTCAACTTGAACGGAGTTAGTCACTTTGGTTTCTAAGTCGCTCAATCAACCCTTTGACGGTCTAATAAAATTACGAATCACAGTAGGAAAACTACTTTTTAATAATTACGTCGGGTGTAATCATTTTTAAAACAAGGGACACACAACCCTACGTCAATAATATCTCGTCCCTTTTTACCTTTCTTCCCAAGAGTCTCTCTTGAGTTAAACAGTTAAATATTTGGCCGAATCTCACACGGGACAAACTGTCAAAGGGTTAACCGTCCTCGCCGAATATTCCAAACATCCCAAATTACACTCCAACCTGAAAGAAAGTAAAACCGAGTGCAACATAGAAATAACTCTACACAATCTGTCATCCTAGCCTTGGTATGCGTCTCACGAGCAACGTGCAAACCAATCGCCCAATCATCGTCACACAGAATTTTTTTTCACTCAGCTAGAATCGCGCGGCTCGCGTTTGCACCCGTTATAAACCTGTCACCGGGACTAATATTACGTCGATAAAATTTCACGCGGTGTGACACTCGGTCAGATTGGTAATCATTTTCTACGGAACTTTCAACCCTGAATACGAGTATCCTCGAAAAGCCGGTTGGCCCTGACACGGGTGAGGGGACAGGGGCTCGTATCACTCGGGACCAACGTACGAGAGAAGTATTAAAAAAACGAGAGAGAAAGTGAGACAAGAGAGAGAGAGAGAGAGAGAGTTTCAACGTGTGCATCCTGCTTCCCATTCGCGCACGAACATCCCTTGCCGCGAATATATGGACGAGCCTGCACGCCTTCTCAAGTGGGTCTCCTATCAAAATACACGATCGTTCTGCACCCCCTTTCACGCGCTCCAATCTACTACCCTCTCTCTCTCTTTCTGCGAAAGGGTTAAAACTTACTTTAAGATCGTAAGAGGAAGGTGGATGAAGAAACTCGACGGGATATCGATAGTTATTGAATGAGGAGAGAATAGTTTCAGAGGTGGTCCTTGATTTTGTGTTAGGTCGTTCAGAAGGTTCTCGTGGTTTTAAGCTCTTCTTTTTGGGGAAATGTGACTTCGTTGAAATTAACGTCTTCGGGGATGAGTGTTTTGAGGTTGGAAAAAATATTCTGCTCTTTTGTGTGGTTGTTTTGTTCAGTTTGAGGATGTAGCTGTCGAACTGCTTTTCTTGTTGGGAGATTGTGCAGTGTGTTATTTCATGTATTTTCATATTTTTTTTCTATGAGAAATATTCGAATTTGCGAAAGACTGAACGATTTTTAAACTCGTAAAGCGCTGTTGAATGCAGGCATACTTTTTTGGGCGTGTTACTTCAGTATAATAAAGAAAACGAATCAACTATCTGCCCATAATATACGCTTTTTGTAGTTTAATAAGTATTGTATTGAACAGATTTTTCAAAAATTCCCATTACTTTTGCTTAATCTAATACATTTCATATGTGGCCCAAAATGATTCCTCTTCACTCCAGGAAAGCCAAAAGGTTGGACACCATGAAAGTTCTAGCAATTTTAAGAGGGTATTCTAGTCCAGAACGTCAGTTTTTAAGTCTTCTTTGAGATTTTTTCATAGAGAAACCGTAAGACTTTTTGCTATCGATCTTTTGCACACATGTTTATTCATGTTTCAAGAATGTTCGCCATTTTTTTAAAGCGAAAATAATGAAAATTGACTGAATTAGAAATTATTCAGTACGATCCCGCTAAAACGAAGTGTCCTACTGGCTGACACAATTCTGGTCATTCTACTTATTCAAAAAGAAAAAGCCAAAAAGATTCTTGATTAGAACGAATATGGTCATAGTCTGAACCATGACAAAAAGAAAATATTGAAAATTTAAAAAATATGAGTCACAATGTTTTCGAGGCTGTCTTAACCCTTGAAGGCTAACCCTCATCATCCTAACTTTACTCATCCACGGTGGGGCTCCAGGAAAATGGCCATCAGTATCCCCATTCACAGAAATGAATTCTTTCCTATTTTTGGGTATAATCAAAATTTTATTTAAAAAAAAATGCAAACAGATCAATCGTCGAAATAATTTCCATTATTATCAATGACCTTTGGCCATTTTTTGGTAAATACCATCGCGATAGAAACTCGGTGGCTCAGAATCAATCATGTAAATCCAATCGAAAAGAATTCACTTCTATACCCACTACCAAATTTAAAATATCAAACCTTGGAACAACCCTGAACATCTTGGTTAACCCTTTGCACTCGGAGGTCTTTTTGCCGTAAAAAAGTATTTTTTTATTTCAATGTTCGATGCACTTTCTATTTCACTCTGGCGAACAAATTTATGGAGATCCCTACATCCTTCTGTCGCGATTAATGATTTATCAAGCGACAATTGTTTAATGTCGCTCCTCAGTCGCCCCTCGATTAGCAAAGGGTTAAACCATTAATTACCGAAAGCAACTTAATTCCAATCGTTCCTAACGAACCCGACTAGCCCGTAAGGTGTTAGAATCAATTCCTCGAATCCGTACGCCTGAAATCGACGGTCGATGAACAATTTGCAGTCCGCGTATTCGTCCCCGGAGAGTACGTGACACTCCCATGGAAAATACCATGCCTCTCTCGCAGTGTCCTGCTCTTTTCCAACGCTTCCCGCGACCAGGTTTATGCGACCAGTCGAGAAAGGCACGACGCCGTGTCTCCAACGGATTTTCTCGTAAAAACCGCCCTTAAAGGTGGCTCTCCGTGGCTGGTGGCATTAACGAAATGTCGCCGTGAATAGGGAGCCGCGACGCAACGGTCTTAATGTCAATTCTCAAATGTCACGTAACCATCCAAGCCGGTGTCCTTATCGTTCCGACTCTCGTGAGACTGCCGGCAATAACGTTTCGACACGACGCACAGAGCGTGTCTTCGAGGTGGAAGGGCTGCCCGCTGTATAACCGCCACCCAAACCCGCCCACAACGCGTTCATTTTCTTTCAGTGGCTCGTTATTCCAGCGAGTGGCCCGTTCCCGCTAATTGGATATGTATCGCCATTGTTGTCGCACGACCTCCATGGATCCTTTAGCTAGCACGTGGAAAATAACGCGAGTTTTCTGTAGCTATGGACAGACGACGGTTTTTAGCAACGGTGTTTTTTCCCCGTTATCTAGAGGTGCGTGCAGAGGGTTTGATCAAATTTTCGGGGAAAGGGATCGATGGTGGATAGCACGTACACACGCGTTTATAATTATTAAGAGACTTACTAAATGTGAAGGAAAAACCTGACCTTATGTATGTGTTCACAAAACACTATGCATACAACCAATAAACTTATATATTTTTAAGCAACGAAAATAGTTGGAGTGACCATGAACTCGTGCACTATATTTGAGGAAACTGTACATTTTAGTATAATTTATTTAAAAAAGGAAAGCTGAAGTAGTGACCTAATTATGTATTATACAATTACAGTAATGTCTCTACAAGTGTCAGCCAGTTTGGATTCTACAAGTGTCAGTATAGATGGTCTGCGTCATTGCTGCGCCTATGTTATCTCGTTCAAATTATGTCGTGTTTGATGTCATTTTCATCAGAAAAATCTCATCAATATGTTAAGAAAAATTTCGGGATAAAAAAACGTAAAATTAAAAAAGTTGGTATTTAAATCGCTTGGTTGCCTCGACTCACGTTTCATCCTTATCTTTTATTCTCTCTCCTTGTCTACGTTCGGCAAACTACAAAGGCGGGCGCGAGGCTCGAAAACGTAGTCCCTGACTCTACAAGTGTCAGGTTTAGGTTCCTTGCGGACTGACACTTGTGGAGACATTACTGTAATCGGTACTTGGACTTGTCACCTTTAGTCCTACATTCGCAAAGGGTTAATGAAGTATTAAGAATGAGTATTTACTCTCCTGGTCATAAGTGAGCCACTCAGAAGCCAGAATGACTAACTCCACGTTCTGAAATTCTTCCAGTATTAGTAGATATTGTGCTTCGTGCTTATCTCTTGATAAATAACAAAATTTAACAAATTTCATTTCACAGAGTTAGTTACTTAGGGTTCTGAGTGGCTCAAGTATTAGGACACTTACTGAATGTGAAGGAAAGCCCTGAGCAATCGTAACAAAATTGTTAAGTTCCTAATAGAGTATTAAGAATGACTATGTACAGTCCTGTTCATAAGTATCAGGACACTTGCCGAATGTAAAGCAAAAATCTGAACAATAATTATAAAATTATTGGGTTCTTAAGAAAGTATTAAGAATGAGTATGTATGTACACTCCTGTTCGTAAGTATAACATTAGAACACTCCTAAAATGTGAAGCAAACCTAAACAGCCACTAATGATTTATTAAGATTTTGAAAAAACTGATTTAGTTTGGAATTTTACAGAGCAACGAGCACATACGATAAAACTTCTAAATATCTATTTTCAAATTGAGTTTGCAAATGAGTTTTTTCAAATTGTCGAATAAGGTCGTTGAATTTGTCGCTCTCGTATAATATGAAAGAAAATTAATAGAAAAAAAAATTGCAAATTTAAGAAATCCATCGAGGCCATCGTATTGTGCATTAAAAACAATGAAACTTTGCCCTCTTCTATTTCCCCCACAAATCTACCACTTACGAGAAAAACTAATTGTAAATTACTAGGGCGCACACCCTGTATATTTTTACTGATATACGAAGGAACGTAATTTAAATTATATATATATTTTATTGCAAAAAGTATGTTCGACCAAATCGAACCAACCAACCCCCCCAAAAAAGGGTAGAAACCGGCGAGAAAACAACGAACGTATCAATGTAACGATAAGGTACCCGGAAAATCAATTGGTCCACGGATCTGCACGTGAACAAGAGCCGGAGGATTGATAGAACGGGCGTCACGTGGATCTCGTGTTGCCACTCCCTCTTCGTTCGTTTCCACCGCAATAGGATTAATACGATGCACCGTGGCTATTTACTTACGCGTGCACACACGAAATCATCGGGCGCGCGCGTACAATCAAAGATACGATTATGCGTCGTGGCAGACACACGGCCGTGCACGTATTCAAATTCAAGTTACCGGTCGCCTATCTACGGCACCAACGACGGCGCTGCGGCTTGGTTAGCCGCAGACTCGATACGCACTTCCAACCAGCGATTCTCATCGCACCGCGGTTGCGTAATCCCTTTTCACCTATGGACCACGCGCTCTTTGATCGGTGTCGATCGTGGCTGCGGTGTCCATCCGAGGAGATTTCCAACGATCTTATCTCACCGCCGATGTAACGTTCCGTGACAGATTTCAGGTGGTCGTCGCCGGTCGAACGGACGGATTTGTACGGAACCAGCGGTGTAAGTCGGAGATTTAAGATGTTGTCAACGATAGGTGGCGAGGAGGAACGCTGCCGAACAGAAATTTCGTTGTTGGAGAAGTGAGATTAGCTGGAGAAGCTTGTTAGAGGGAGATGGAGCGTTTGTGTTCATCTTTCGTCTTCATTGGTCGTTTGTAGCAGAAATCTTTTAGCGATTGGAAAGCATAGTGTCTTCAGTCTTATGAATTAAAAGGAAAGTTGGAATTAAAATTAATTTTTCTTACTAATGTAATTGTTTTTGTCATATCTTGACCAGAATCTCTGTCACGAGTCTAATTTGTTTTTATAAGGCAAAGGTAAAACTGGCAGCATGTAATGTAACAATGTTTTATAATTCTCTTTGATCGTCGCCGACGCGTGATGGATGACATAACTTGCTATGTAAAACGAAAAATGTTATTTAACATTTTTCTTTCTCTTTTTCTAAGAAATTTTGTAACTTCGCAGAATTGCAATGTATGTTTAATGTAATTCGTCGGTGTTTCTCTTCCGCATAGAAATACGATCCTACATTATTTCATAAAGAAAATGAACAGAGTCGTGATCTTGATCGAAAGAGATGTTGCAATAGTTGAACCTTGGGAAAGAAACCAAATATTTTCGTTAGAAGTTTCCACAACGTAACACCGTTGTGAAAAGAAAATGTGCTAGGATAATAAGCGAAAAGAATGAATTTGTTATCAAAGTACACATTACGTATTACGTAAAGTTTCAATCACTAAAAGACATACAAATTAAGAGAAACAAACTGGGATACCACATGTGTGACATGTTGAGCTTAAACTTGTGCTACAATGTTATAAAGAAGTGTCAGATTGTTTGAAATATTCCTAGGAATACAAAGAATCTTTTTCGACATTTCCTACATTTCATTACTAAAATTATTACAAACAGTTAAATAATTATATTTTCCATAATTTTCTCTACAATTTCTAGATCAGTATGAGTACAATTAATTTTATAAAATAATTACAAAATAATATCCTCTTTGTAAAACACAGTAGGCACCAAAAATTTTCCATTTTCGTTTACTAAATTCCACGACTAAAATATTAAACCTTGCACAGAATTATTACAAAAAATAGATAATCATATTTATTAAATTTAAGAAAAGTCAAAAATTCAACGCTGGAATATAGTAACAGATAATTACATTTTCTATAGTGATCTGTACAATATTTAAACACACACTGTCACAATTCTCACAAAATCGATTTAGAAAAATAATCATGAAAAGAAACGTGAAATCTTCGAATGCAATTAATTTTCCAAAATAATCATGAAGAGAAACGTGGAATCTTCGAACGCAATTAATTTTCCAAAATAATCACAAAAATAATACTATCTCTCTTTTAAATGCGCAATAAGCGCAAAAGAATTTCATCAACCGGCAGAAAAGCTGTACAGAAGTTGCGAAAATGAATTTGTTACATAGCTCGTTTCGGCGTCGATGGTAAAATTGAGGCAGAGGTTCGACGGCGGGCGTGAAACACGCTCCTTGCGCGGTAAAATTTATCAAACGGAAAACGCCGAAGGAAACTGAAAGCAAAACACCGCGGTATATAGCTGAAACGAATTTAGCCAGCATGGTTTATGGTTCAAGCCAAGCCTAAATTTGGCACCGATTGACGCACGGGACGAGTTTTATCGCTTCAACTCGCACCGTCACGATCGATTTTCCCATCGAACACCTGACTCCGAGTATTGGCTCCACCGAAAAGACGGAATCCAACGTTATAGCGAGAAACGATACGTGCAAGTATCATTTAAATTTGTCAGAATGATAGACGTGTGGAGGAAAGTTTCCGAGTTCGGGAATTCAATTGAATTTCGGAACGTCAAAAATCTCAAGCTGGGAAATAGTAATACGTACTACTGCTTGGAAGATTATTATAGTCAAATGGTAGCATATTATTTCTTATCATGTTGAGAAAGAAGAATTATTGTTATTAAATATGTGAGAAAAGAGGAATGAATGTTGTTCATTAAAGATAAATTTTTTTCTAATTTTTGAAATTTTAGAAACTTAACGTCACTCGACAAAGTTGCTAAATTATTAAGGTATTCTGCTTTCGTTTTTATTATTTTCCAGTAAATTCAGAATCCAGGAAAATTGCAAAAGCATTTGATTAACATACTAACATATATTTTTTAATTTCAAAAATTTTAGATATTTAGCGTCACTCCACAAAGTTGCTAATTTATTAAGATATCGTGCTTTCATTTTTACTATTTTCCGTTTGGTCGCAATAAATTATTCCACTCAGAATCCAGGAAAATTGCAAAAACACTTGATTAACATACTAACATACCTTTTTTAATTTCAAAAATTTTAGACATTTAGCGTCACTCGACAGAGTTGCTAATTTATTAAGGCATCGCGCTTTCGTTTTTATTATTTTCCAGTAAATTCAGAATCCAGGAAAATTGCAAAAGCATTTGATTAACATACTAACATATATTTTTTAATTTCAAAAATTTTAGATATTCAGCGTCACTCCACAAAGTTGCTAATTTATTAAGGTATCCTGCTTTCGTTTTAACTATTTTCCATTAAACTCGGAATACGGAAAATTGCAGAAGCATTTGATTAACATACTAACATATTTTTAAAAATTTTAAACATTACAAACATTTAACGTCACTCAGCATTGTTGCAAGCTAATGAAGGTATCTTGCTTTCATTTTTACTATTTTCCATTTTATCACAATAAATTATTAAATTCAGAGTCCAGAAAAATTGCAAAAACATTTGATTAACATGCCAACATATTTCTTAAAATTTCAAACATTGTAGACATTTAGCGTCACTCAGCAGAGTTGCTGAATAATGAAGGTACCCTGCTTTCCATTCCACCACAATAAATTATCAATTTCAGTCGAAAAACTTTTTCACATGCAACACAAGCCACTCATTCATACTCAAACAAAAAGCAAACTTTATATTTTCAAAAATTTCAAACATTGTAGACATCTGACGTCACTCAGCAAAGTCACCAACTCATTTCATTCCATCACGATAAATTATCAAACCCAGAAACTTCTGTTACACACTGTACAAGTAGTAAAGTCGCTCATTCCTACTTTTTTCCAATTCCACTCGACGTAAATCACGATTAAACGCAGTACACCTAAGCGAAAGAAAGAGAAATGTAACAAACTAAGCAGTGACCGTAACTGCTTTACAACACCGTTCTCGGGTTAAAGTAAGAAAATTACCGAGATTAACACGTCGAGGAAAGTACAAGCAATTTCCAGATAACAGCAGCTTCTCGGAAACATAAAACGCGCTTCCGCATGATCCATCCGGAAGCGAGTAGAGGGGATGGTGGTTCTATATGTAAAAGCACAATTCACCGTGAAAACGTCTTTTACGAACGTTTCGCTGACGTCGTACAATCGGGGGCGATCTTTTTAGTCGAACTTTCGTCTCTCGCCTGGAGGGACGTCTTTATTTCCTCGGATACTGTCGATAATTTTACGGGCCTTCGAGTCTGGCTGACATATCGGGAGTTAGGGCGGGCATAGATATAACCGGAAGTATCGGCTGGCAATCTCAATACGTTCCTGCGCGGTTCAAAGACGTATAAATTGCAAACGACGCGACAGTAAAATCGTAAGTGGCCGCGTATGAGCCTCTTTCTCTCCTCCTCTTCGCCTTCCGCCATCCCCCGACCGCCATTCTCAATCTCTATCAAACGGCTGATTAAATTCCGCTTGATTTCTCCGACTATGCGATACGGTGTATTAGAATATTTCGTCGCTGTTGATTTCGGAGGGAATCGAAACGAAGGTGATTTATGAGAAGTATGGGGAAATGGGGAGGAGACGATCGTTTAATTTTGCATTGTTTCGAAATTAATTTCGGTTGGTGTGGTGAAATTGTAAAACTGAAGAGGATTTTTTATGAATTGTGAAATGAAATATCAACGCTCATTAATTTGGGTCGTTTGTGTCCAAGTCTAATTTTTTTACTGTTTTAAGATTTGAAAAAAATTTGAAAAAATTCTGGAGTGTTTATCGATGCTTCTACTAGACTATACAATTGTTCGTTGAGTCGAATGTTCGAAACTTTTTTCAATAAAAATGAAAATTCTTTGGTGAAATTTGGCTTGGGTCATCGATGACCCAGGTTACCAACAGAGGGTTAAGTTGGCTTAATGGGATTTAAAATTTGAAAATCATTCGAGAGAAAATTTTTTGCAGCGTGTAAAGTAGGGGTGAAGTAATTATATTTGCCTTGTTTCTTATATTTAGTTATTATATACGGTTTGGTAGATTATTTCATTTCAAAGTTGAAATACGTTGGTCCAAATGTAGGATAGGTAGAAACGGGTATAATTTCATAGGGTTTTAAAAAATGAATTCTTTTGCAATTCACTTTTTATAATCCTTGATATTTGAAACATCTCCTTTTCCCCTATTTGATTTTGTAGAAATTTAAATGAAATTGGAGGAAACTTAAATTAACATACTTCCGACTTTACGGAGCGAAGCTTAATATCAATAAAATGTACGCTATTAGTTCGTGATACTGTTTAATTTTCTATTCTTCTTATTACATTTCTCTTGATTAAAGGAAACTTCGTGTCGAAGAAGTAGAAAACTCGATGAAAATAAGTATCATATTTCTAGTCTACGAAATCAAACCTCAGATGAATTCTCTAGCTTCTTCCATCTACTTTACCATTCAGCCAGCAAACAAACTAATTCCGCCTAATCCCGACGAAAAACCGTAAGACAACAAGTTAACGCTTAATCACACATGCGAGACCCTCGTTTCGATCTTTTCCCCGGAAGCAGGATCCCTATTTTTGCCTCTTGAATCGACCACTCGTCCAAACAATCGATGCTCGAGCAAGCAAACTCGGTTTTACGGGCATCCCTCTATCTTTCACTTCTTCCGCGCCTATGGAGAGGCGTGATATCTCTGGAGCATCCGGTCGAATCCGACTGCAGTAAATTCTCTACAAGAGTCAGTAAGTTTGGATTCTACAAGTGACAGTATAGATGGTCCTACGCCTAGGTCTGCGTCATTGCTGCGCCCATGTTATCTCCCTCGCAGTCAGTCAAGCGTGTAACGCTACACCACTCGTTTCTTTTACAAGACTTCACGGCTCCACAATTCATAATAGAAAAATATAATTTCTTTAATTTTCCTTTTTTTCGTCTGGAATTTTTTTTAACATGTTGGTGAGATTTTCCTGATGAAAATGATACCAAACACGATATAATTTGAACAACATTTACTAATTAACACGTTCACTGTCACTCCAGATTTACAGGTTGCTGTCAGGCGGCCACAAGAAAATACATTTTAAATATAGGATTATAGTATTATGATTTATAATTTTTTTTTTTTTTTTCAATTGAAAATAATGTCTAGCTAGCTATGACGTTCAAAATTTTTAGTTGACAACATTTATTTTATTTTAATTATTCTAAACATTTGAGGCACTCCATTTGACCACCATGGCCATATCGAGGAAACAATCTAACGTTAAAACTTATTGAGTGATTAATTTAATTTCATAATATATCGCGTTGGATGAATTACAAAAACAAATTACACATTATCCGTCGAATGTAGAGGGAGAGCCACCGTTTGGTTGCCAATTGTTTATCACATAGAGTCGGCCTACCTCCACGTAAAAAAAAAAATGTAGGGTCGATTCCACAAGTGTCAGTAACATGTAGGGTCGATAGCAGAAAAAAAGCTGCTAAACAATTAGAATTAAATGTAACGATAGAAATTATTGCAACAATGCGTAATGCAATTGAAAAATTGAAAGAATCAAAAGAAAAAACGCGAATTCATATCTTTCTCGATTCTAGAATATAAGAAAATTTGAATAAAATACGCGACGAGAATTGGGGAGAAGCATAAGTTAAACGCGTAAAAATATTCAATAATAAACGAACTAGGGATGAAGCTATTATTTCAATACGCGATGCACTGACTCTAGTATTTACTAAAATTCAAAAATTCTCGCATAAATTCCAAAAATAGATTATTAATTACGGTAAACTACTGAGACGGTTTAATTAAGGGTGGGCATGGTGCTGCTTTAGTTTGAAATGATTTATAAACACATAATTAACAGAGGAAAAACCGTGAAACGGCAAAACGTCTACATTCTAATTGTTATAACATGTAAACAGAACTTTAAATTTAGTGTAAACAGAAAAAATATATAATACAATTTATTTCACGGTATTGCAACAAATAAACGTTGAATCAATATTTAATTCGTATAAAAACAATTATTTAACGTAATAATTTTACCTTCACTATGGCTATTTTTAATCTACGACCACAGGTCAACCTGATTTCTAATCCTTACGAACTTTAAATTCAGTCTAAACTGAGAAAATATATAATACAATTTATTTCACGGTATTGCAACAAACAAACGTTGAATAGATTCTTAATTCGTATAGAAACATTTATTTAAAATAATAATTTCACCTTCACTATGGCTATTTTAAATTTACGACCAAGGGTCAACCTGATTTTTAATCCTCCGAACTTGATTTCACAACGAGAAAGTAATAAGATCGTTGAAACGTACTTATTTGTCAAAGAAACTTGCAAAAATGTATAAATAATAATATGTAATGTTTTAACAAATTTTTGGAAGTATAAATTAATAATAAAATTGTGAAAATTAATAAATTATACGTTATTATAACATTAATAGAATTATGACTAAACCGAAGTTCGAAGTCGAGTATTTAAAGTCTGATATTACGTGCCTAGCGAGTGCCGGTAATTGTTAAAATTTGTTTAATAATTAGTAATAGAAATTCTAATTGATTCTAATGTATACAAGTGTTACAAGAAGGCTGAGTGTGTACAGGGTGGACATAGACTAGCTAGTAGCCCCCGACCACTCTATTCACATCTCAGAACCTTCAGGTCAAAATACGCCGCGAAGTGTCTAGGGCCCAGTATAAAGGGTAAATGATTTCGCGGGACATCGGCGGGTCCTTATATACCTGCGGTACCCTCTCCCCAAAGTCATTAGCAAAATCGTCGGTTAGGTCAGGCGGGAAATTTTCGCGGGAGATTTTCGCGGGAGATTTCCGATATCGTAACACGGTATAATTTATCAATTTTCACAATTTTATTAAAAATTTATACTTCCGACAATTTGTTATAACATTGCATATAACAATTTATACGTTTTTACAATATTCTTCAATGGAAACATAGGTTTTAGCGTTCTCGTTACTTACTCGTGGTTAAATTAATTTCGTAGGGATTAAAAATCAGGTTGACCTGTGGTCGTAGATTAAAAATAACCATAGTACAGCTAAATTTATCGTGTTAAATAATTCTTCTTACACGAATGAAAAATGTATTCAACGTTTGCTTGTTACAATACCATGAAATAAATTATATTACACATTTTCTCTATTCACACTGAATTTAAAGATTATAACGATTAAAAATCAAGTTGACCTGTGGTCATTTATCAAGAATAATCATAATAAAGCTGAAATTATTGTGTTAAATAATTTTTTTAATACGAATTAGGAATTTATTCAACGTTTGCTTGTTACAATACCATGAAATAAATTATATTATACGTTTTCTATATTTACACTAAATTTATCGTTCTATTCTAACAAGCAAACGTTGAATAAATTCCTAATTCGTATTAAAAAAATTATTTAACACAATAATTTCAGCTTTATTATGATTATTCTTGATAAATGACCACAGGTCAACTTGATTTTTAATCGTTATAATCTTTAAATTCAGTGTGAATAGAGAAAATGTGTAATATAATTCATTTCACGACACTAAAACAAACAAACGTTGAATACATACAAATGTAACGATAGAAATTATTGCAATAATGCGTAATGCAATTGAAAAATTGAAAGAATCAAAAGAAAAAACGCGAATTC
>NW_017100221.1:100225-100799 GCF_001263275.1 Habropoda laboriosa
GATATGGCCATGGTGGTCATCAGTGACTGGAGTGCCTCAAATGTTTAGAATAATTAAAATAAAATTAATGTTGTCAACTAAAAATTTTGAACATCATAGGTAGCTAGACATTATTTTCAATTGAAAAAAAAAATTATAAAGCATAATACTATAATCCTATGCTTAAAATGTATTTTCTTGTGGCCGCCTGACAGCAACCTGTAAATCTGGCGTGACAGTGAATGTGTTAATAAGTAAATGTTGTTTAAATTATATTGTGTTTGATATCATTTTCATCAGCAAAATCTCATCAATATGTTAAGAAAAATTTCGGGATAAAAAAATGTGAAATTAAAAAATTTGATATTTAAATCTTTTCTTCGCTATCCTCGTTTACGTTCGGCAAACTACAAAGGCGGGCGCGAGGCTCGAAAACGTTGTTCCTGACTCTACGAGTGTCTGGTTTAGCTTCCTTGCGGTCGGACACTTCTGGAGAATATACTGTATTTAGCGCTGGTGAACTTGCGTTGGAGATTTTCACGAGTTTTCTCTCCTTCTTTCATTTCTATCTCCCTTTTTCCCATCTCTCCCTCTT
>NW_017100221.1:100847-105806 GCF_001263275.1 Habropoda laboriosa
GCACGATTTCACTGGAGCATCCGGTTAAATCCGACTATTTAGCATTGGTGATCTTGCGCTAGAGATTTTCGCGAGCTCTCTTTCCCATCTCTGTCCCTTCCATCTTTCTCCCACCCCTCTCTCTCCCAGCTCTCTCTCTCTCTTCTATTTTTTTCTCTCATCTCTCTCTCATCTCTCCCTCTTCCATCTCTCTTTCTTTAATCTCTCTCTCTCTTCTAACTCTCTTCCTCTCATCTCCTTTCCAATTTTTCTCTCTTTAATCTGTCTCTCTCTTCCATATCTCTCCCTCCGATCTCTCTCATCTCTCCCTCTTCCATCTCTCTTTCTCTCATCTCTTTCTTTCCCATTTCTCTCTCTTTAATTCCTCTCTCTCTTCTATCTCTTTTTTATCCTTTCTCCCTCTTCCATCTCTCTTTCTCTCATCTCTCTCCCATCTCTCTCTTTCTTCTCTCTCTTCCGTCTCTCCCTCTCCCAGTTTTCTCTCTTCCCCATCCCTCTTCCTTCCCTCTTTCACCCAACTCTCCCTCACTCTCTCTCCTCCCTCTCTTTCCCGTAAAAGCGTGATCTCTCTACAGCATCCAGTCGAATCCGACTATTTAACGCTGGCGAACTAGCGCTAGAGAAGAGAGATTTCCACGAGCGACGACGCCGCGCGCCGTCCTGTCGCTGGAAATTCAACCAGCATTTCACCACGATTTTGGAGGCTGACGTCTACGCTCGATGTCCATCCGAACGTCACCCACGTCTTATGTAAATGGCCGTATAATATCTGTACGGCTGTATTATATCTGGTACGGCTGTATTCATGCGCGGCTCGCGTACACACTGTGTACTAAGCCTCGTCCACCGCTGCTGAATATTCAGGCGAGCCTGCGAACGGCCAGCGGACGTTTCAAAATAGATATTTCCGTGGATCGAAGCTTTAATGTCTCTTTAACGCCGCCGAGGAACCGGCCTTTGCTTTCTCCATGCGTCCAGAGCCTCGCAGATTATCGGGAAAATTTCTGGGATCGATTTTCACCAATCGATAACGCGCTAGATAATAGCTACACACAGTGTGTCTCACAAGTGTGCACTTAACCGCAATACTTATAAAAAAATAACAGGAGAAATGAAGACGAGATTATTCAAAAATATACGCTCTTTTTCATTTACAATTTAGAATGGTTTGCATAATTGGAAAATACATTTCTTCTTTTTTCGAAATTAGTGTATAGTAATTTAGTGCGTTTTAAATAGTTCTGTACTCCAAATCAAGGGGACTAAAAATGTCACATAGAAGCTTGATTAATTATTTATATCAGTCAAAAAATACAGTTAACCCTGGGAAACCTAAAAGAGGGTTAAAAAGTGTCCAGAAAGTTTTAAAACTTAATTTTCTTTATAAAATAATTTGTGTACACTGTCGATAATTTGTTTCTGTGTTGGAAAATGATTCTGCTTCAAAACTGTAAACAAACGCATCTTTCGATTTTTCAATTGAAATGAAATTAAATGAAATCTTAAAATTCGAAATTAAACCTTCCAATACTTTGAGCTTCTTGATTTAAACAATTATGCTTAATTACGCCCTTTCCTCCATACGATTTACTTTCATTTGTCGTTTAACTAACCTAACCTAGATCTCCCAAAAAATCCATCATTGTCTACGAAGATAACTAACAAAAGTCGTTTATTAAATAGGCTACTTATTTCTATACTAGGAACATTAACATTATTCATAAAATATGACAAGCGAGTACTTGTCTTATCAAAACTTCGCCAAGTCCTTTAGTAAAAGAAGGTTTGAACCATTATTAAACAAGTCTCTAACAGCGTTTCACCTCTACTTCCGTCCTGTAAATACAATTTTTGCAAAAATATATACGGTTACGCCCCTTGTGAAAAGTTTTTCGCCATAACAACAGCGGAACCAATTTAAAGTATGCAATTATATCTTGGTGGTAGAAAATGCTATTACGCTCGATGTTACATGTACACCACCGGCCAAAAGTTTCGAATCACCTCCCGCACCAAAAAAAAAAAATAATACACGACCACTCAGCAATGGCAAAAGTAACTTTCATCTCCTCCAATGTTAATCTGCTCGTTCCAAGCACCGTTTCGCAGAACGTCGTTAAGAACATCGAATCCACGTGTCACATGCGTAGCAGACGTCGCTCGGGTTTCCCGATATAATACATCGGTATTCCCGATAGACGTCCAAAAAGCGAGGTCTTAGCCGGCACGAAAAATACTTTACGACGCCGAAAGCTCGACGCCTCTCACACCTGAACACCACGTGACCTAAGATCATAAACAGACCTCCAACGAGCAATATAACAAACGTGAGAACAAATTCCCCACTTTCACACCACCACCAGACACACCCCAAACACACCACCTACGACAGCTTCACACCACCAATCACAGCACACACGTAGTTTATAAAATAGCGACCACCACACGACACGACACACAATTTTCCGATCGGTAAGCTTAGGCACTTCGCGCTCTGTTCACGTTGTCGTATACCTCTCTCCTATCTTTTGTTAGTTTTTAGTCATCCTGCCTCCTTTCCTTAACCGTAAACAAATCCGCATCATTCTAACGTTAGTCACCCCGAAACCTAGACCTCCACATCATCCTTTACTCATCGCTGACCCTAGCCCTCCCCGCCTCTCCCTACATTCACCTCTGAGACCAACCCCTACTCTCGTAATTACCGAACCTATATCTAGAAACCTTTTCCGTCGAAACAGCAGATTTCTGTCTAGTGGTCTTCACGCACCGAACGTCACCGAACTGTCGAATAAAGTCGAATAGTACTACGCGCAGAACAGCATCCTTATTTCGCCCCAGTTTCCGTCAGGTTCTCCTACCGCGTACCTATTGAAAATAATAAACCGACGCAAGGAATCGCGAGCCGTGGAATACAACAACGTTCATTCACAAATACATAGTTTTAACAGCAAACTGTCGTGCGTTAATAGGCTATCTTCCGTGCTCTACCTGAGTCCCCTATCCCGAGCAGATTCCTTAAGTGGTCTGACACGAAAAGAGTTTCGCAACGACGCAAGGAATCGCGAGCCGCGGAATACAACAGCGTTCATTCACAAATGCATAGTTTTAACAGCAAACTGTCGTGCGTTAATAGGCTATCTTCCGTGCACTACCTGAGTCCCCTATCCCGAGCAGATTCCTTAAGTGGTCTGACACGAAAAGAGTTTCGCAACAAGCACATCGCGATTCGTAACATCGCGGCTCCTCCTCTCTCCTCACCGTCACGTTAAGATCAATCGAAATTGGTCCAACTATTCGCGCAATATTCCCACCATCGCCGAACAATGCCCCCATTCTCCTCAGCCCGAATTAATCTCCTTGACTTTCAACATTACCCTTATCAATCCACGATACACAGAGAGATAAGAGGAGAGAGAGAGGAGAAGAGGGGATAGATTATTGCCAACAGCTGCAACATTGTACCATTTATTCTCCTCCTTCTCCTTGGTCTTATCATCGTGCTTTTTACCAACCGGAGAATTATCTATCCTCATGTTTCTTTCAGCTTTAATATCCTCTTCATCCCGCTTCCGGCCAGAATCGCCAGCACCGGCGAAAGAACAGTATCGCATTAAAGCGATTGCGCCCTTCGAGGACTATGAATCGTTAATCCTCGAAATTGAGTTTCCCACGGAGCACGCGTGAGTAACTTTTCACACAGCTCTCCCTTTCCTCTCCTTCTTTTTCTCTCTCTTTCTTTCTTCCCGCTTCTACGGCCACCTTTAATCGAAAACCGTACGTTCTTCACGGTTGATTTACCGTGGACGGCTCGAAACTGTCAGGACTGCATGTTTCTGTCGGTTTGTCGATGAGTTGTTCGCTTTTCGGGAGGACGAATTTATTCGGTCGGGATCGATCGATCGAATTAGTCGGAGGTATCGAACGGTCGGTGATTTTTGCTGATATCGGGGATA
The DNA here is from genome assembly GCF_001263275.1 of Habropoda laboriosa. NCBI lineage: Eukaryota > Metazoa > Arthropoda > Insecta > Hymenoptera > Apidae > Habropoda > Habropoda laboriosa. Next base: position 104,804 of record NW_017100221.1, read on the forward strand.
AACGGTTGGTATGGCTCGATGTGGAAGGTTGTGGAATTGGTTTAATAATAAGCTGTGAGTGATGGCGTGAATGTAGTGTGTATGTCGAATCGTCTCGAGATTTGGTAAACGAGCGAATCATACAGGGTAACTGGGAGTAAAACAGGAGAAGCGCGTTGTTATTGATATCAGTGAGTACGTGAGAATTTATTGCGAGATATATTTAGAAAGCGTTGATCAAGTTATCATTATTTCTTTTTACGTGTGTTTATAGTTATTGTTATAAAATATATTGCTATTGAACTTATTATCAAGTGTTATACTACCACAAAGGTGATGTACCGTGACGGTGAAGTATGTTTTAGTGAGAATTTTTTGCCGTAACTGTGCAATCGAGGTGGAGAAATTGTTGATACAAAATTGAATTGGATTTGAGATCTTTGAAATATAGGTGTATTACAGTGCTTCAGGAGGAAGTTGGTGTTTAACCCTAGTACGTTCTTTCGTTCGACTGTACACTTGAGGTCTCTGGGTCTTTTTTGACCCAATGGTCTTAGGTGTAACAATTTTTGTTACCAGCACGCTGTATGAACTTAGGTGATGAACTTTCGATGTAATGTTAAGGGAAGAAAAATTTGACAACGGCAAAAGTAATTAAAAAGATAAGAAGGCGATGGGTCAAAAAAGACCCGAAGACCGCTCTAGGGTTAAGGGGGTCTTCTAGCGTGACGGTTTCAAAAGATCGATTTTTATTTCTTTGCATATATCGAAAGTACAACTCTTTAAGAATGTACTCCTCAAGTTTCATAGCTGTATTCAATAAAATAACGAAGTTATAGCTCGTTTAGTGTGACATATCAAGGGAGAATGTAAATTGCACTGAAAACTTTAAACACGTTTTTCTCGGAACCATGTTTTCTGAAATGCTACAGGATCAATCGAACTCAAATTTTGCACATGTCTTGAGAACATGTGTGGCTATGGTCGGTAGTAGAATTATGCCAAAATATACATTTTTCTGATT
>NW_017100221.1:105999-112047 GCF_001263275.1 Habropoda laboriosa
CTTCGGAACATGTGTGGCTATGGTCGGTAGTAAAATTATGCCAAAATGTATACTTTTCTGATTTTTAGAGCCTCTGAAAGACGAAAAATAGTCGAAAAAATCGATACTTCGTATTCAAAGTGCCGCCATTTTTTGAATTTTCAATATTTTTCTGAGGACAAGTAAATGCATAGGAATAAAGCTCATGTTAATAACTGTTACCGTACTTCTGTAATAAATTAGCAAAGAAGGCCTGAAGAAACGGCCGTCACACTAGAAGACCCCCTTAATAACAATAGAATTTTACATGAAATTGAACGAAATAGTGGAATGCATTCGAATACCTAAAATAGTAATTTTCTTTGCACAGTGAAATATAGATTTTCAATGGAAATAATAAATTATTGACGTAGAATTAGATTATATCACAGTGTTTGGTGAGGACATAAGTATTTAATAGCAACAGAATTACATATTAAATTGAATAAAATAGTAATTTTCTTTGTACAATGAAGTATAGATTTGCAATAGAAATACTAAATTATTGACAATGGATGGAATGTTGTTTTTAAAAAATATTACGTATATTACAGTGTCCTCTGAGCACATGGGTTTTTAATAGCAATAGAATTTTATATGAAATTGAATAAAAAATAGTAATATTAAAGCCCACTTCAGCATTGAATATATCACTGACAAGAGACGAGCGAATAAAAAGAACGAATATTATAAAAGACTTGAGTAAAAATGCTTAATTGTGAAAATAACAATTAGACCAATCTAATTAATCAGAATAAAGAAAGACTAATTGCTAATTAGACAAACAGTGATTCATAGGAAACGCTAATAATCAATTTCAAAATTGAAAAGAATCTCATTTTATTATATTACTCATTTTCACACGAAGAATATTTATTTATATAATATCGATATCTGTAATACAATATTATATTGTATCACGAATTCGAGTCCTCATAGTAATACAATACACGACTCCAAGAACTGTGCTAAATAATAATTCTGTATCATGTAACAACAAATGCTCAAGTAATAGACATACGTTTCTGTACTACTTTTCCTTCACAAATCCATCAATATACAGGGTGTCTTTTTTAAACTGGAAACAAACTGGAATATCTCAGAAGGAGCTAATGCTATCGAAAAAATGTTCTTGCAAAAGTTGTTTAGCACGATGAACTACACAATATGGCACAGAAATTTTTTTCACAAATTAATTAATAGGGAAAAGTTTCAAGGTCAAGTTTATTTTTTAAACGAAACTCTACATTTTTCTTACGAAGTATGCCTGCATTATGTAAACAACTACAAAACCAACTATAGTCAAGTTAAAAGTAAATAATTCTATAAATAATTCGCAACTTCTTCACTACAATCACTATACAAACAACTACAAAATCAACTATAGTCAAGTAAAAAATAAATAATTCACTTCTTATCCTACAAATAATTCTCAACTTCTTCACTGGAAAACAAAATTTATTCGAACCAATCTCAGCGGAATATCATCTAAAAAAGAAAAAGAAGAATATTCGACTAATTTCTCAATTATCCTCACCTCGAACACCGAACCACCATTCACGCGATCGCTTCGCACAATTTATATTGTTTCCTCAAAGGTCTGTGTCGGCCGGCAGCGGCCTCGACAGGACTATTCATTTTTCCCGTTGCTTACGGCTTTGCTAATGAAAAAATATAATTAGCAGGCGCGTCGAGACGACGCGACGCGACGACTGGTGCGGCCGTCTTAATTCGCCAGGATGTAAAGTGAGCAGGCATAATCAGCTTTTGCTGCCCTTTCACGGCAAAGTTTGCTTATGTTAGCCCGTCCGTTCGGTCCCCGGAATAACTTCGATAAACATTTTCGCTCCCTCCTTTCCCGCACCCGCGCCCAACCGGCAGTTCCTCCCTTTAAAACTGGACGCCATGAGCTGTACACGTGGACTACAGTCGGGCCGTTGTGGCGGCTGTGTTTCGAAAGCCGGAATTTTATATCGGGAAAAGGGACAGTTTTTGCTTGGGGGAGAGAGAGAACACCACGTGTCGTGAGAATACGAAATTAAAATGGGAAAGGCATTAGGAATCTTGTGTTATACGTATACGCCGTAGCGTTCGTTCATTTTTTATGCAAATTTTTGCTCACGGAGGGTAAATTTCAGTTTAGTCGGAGAGAGTAAATTTTTAGACAGAGGTAAGCTTGAATTTTGGCTCCTTTTGTTTGTTTCTTTTTTTTTTTTTGCGTCAAATGTGATACTAATTTTCTGTTTAGAATTTTTTGACATTTTTGGTGAAGCAGCTTTTAATAGATAACATATTTTGCACAGGGTGTAACTTTTATGTATTATTATGCGTTTTTTATGGTTGGAGTGAGAGTTTGTTGTAACTGAAAATGCATTTATTCTTTTCCAACGAAGAACAAAATTAAGGATAGTATTTTGGGTGTATGAAAAATTAGAAATGAAACGATCTTTTAGTGGTTTCTTCGTCTATGAATTACAACTGCGTTTACTGCTCAAAGGAGAAGTAGTTAGTTTTATTTCTGATGATTACGAGTGAAGGAGGAATTTTTGGAAGTGTCTACACATTAATACATCTATCTCGGTAAATATTTCTCGTTATTTACTGTAACTGCGTCAAAATGTTAGTAAAGTATTAATAAACCACTACGCAAAACAAGAATTACACAGACCTTTTAGTACGCAAGAAAAAAATTCCCAAAGATTGTCCATATTTCGTACACTTTCGAGAGAATGCTCCCTCAATACATACCGGGTATTGAAACACAACGAACAACGAGCGAAATAACGTCAATTATTAACTACGTAACTACGTGAAAATGTTAATAAAGTGTCAATAAACCAACACACAAAAGAAGAATCACACACACCTTCTAGTACCCGAGCAAAAGAATTCCCAAAGATTGCCCATTTTTCGTACACCGTCAAATTAAATAACCCCTTAAAGCTGATGTCCCGCGTTACACGAATGTGTTACGTGCGCCCATGTTCCAGGCGAAAAATCGTTTAAAACCGTCTGAAAGTTAGCACAGGATCGATATCTAGCACAGGCAGCGTTATCTTTTTCGACAGTTGTCTGCCGGAATCGCGGGAAGCCAGCTTACAGTCTGGATGTCTCGCTTTTACAAAGCGTTCTATCAAATTAATGCAGCAATATGAACCTTGGAAGTTTTCGAGCGGCGGAAATGCAACGGGGGAGGGACGACAGACAGCAGCAGAAGCCTGGCGCTGGGTCCGAACTTGGAAACTTCGTATCCGTGAATTAATTCGACGGTTGGGAACGTCGTACGAAAGCGGGTCATTGAATTTCATCCCGGAATCGGAGTCGCGTAACAGGCGCGCGCGAGCACGCTCAGACTCGAGCAGGGAAAAAACCCGCTAACGATGTTTAAATGACCCCGACCCGGAGCACGTGATATTTCAAACAATCACATTATTCATCTTACAGGCCATTTAACCGTGGTCGCTGCTGAAAACTTCGACTTCTCGGTAATACATAGAAAAACATTATACCCGAGCACAGCTTACACCGGGAGCTTCTTGCTGTTGAGGGATATTTCGTTTTTTCCCATTTGTTCCCTTCGTTAGCATTAACGTTGGTTGGATTCGAACGAACGAAACTGCGATGAAAAGGGAAATTTTCCGATATTTTCGAATTTGCCGTTGTTGCCAGGACGAACATCGTGATATTGTTATTAAGGGAGTAGTCTGGTTTCCAAGGGAAATATGTCGATATTTTTTGCTTTTTGCATTTTTGTACTGGTAGCCTGGAGAATATGTTTGTCAATTCCTTCCTTTCTCTTCTTCCATGTTTTTCAGGTATTAGTCCGGATCTTCGTGAGTTGAAATTTCGAAGGAAATTCCGAGGTCTCTCTGGAAAGCGAAAGATTCTTTAAATTTAATTGCTATTAATAATTTTCGGTGACAGTAGATTTCACTTGGAATTAATTGCTATTCAGTTTTCATTGAAATATAGAAATTATCGCGGAAGTTCACAATTTATTGGCAAAAAATTTATTCACGTTCTTTAACTCTAGTGCGTTCTTCTGTTCGACTATAAAGTTAAGGTCTCTGGGTCCTTTTTGACCCAAAATTGTTACGCTTTAGGTCTTCGGGTCCTTCCTGACGTAAAATGGTCACACATAAGGTCTTGGGGTCTCTTTTCACTTGGATCTTCTTGAAGTTATTAAAATGTTATTAAAGAAATAATAAGGCGATGGGTCAAAAAAGACCCGAGCACCGGACTTTCATTAACTATCAACACACTCTTCAACATTTCCCACCGTTTATAATTTAACAAACTCTGCTACATCTTTGACTATGTAATTTAACTATTTATCCGCTAAAGTTTCATACATGTCCCGTCAATTAATTCAATTTCCCAAAAACTATTTCCAATTTATGAACCTCCAAATTTCCCCTAAATTACCCAAGCAACGATCACGATAATCAGCCAAGGTATCGTCGATCAAACGAGTTAATCTTACAGTTTTGATTCGTCGAAAGTTACTTCACTGCGCTCAGCCTATTCCACCTGATCAACCCTCAAATATTTGTAGCAGCTCGCGCCGCACGACACCGGGATACCCGATCAACGTTACGAAATATACACACAAGCACACCTACGGTGTGAAACCGCCATCGATCGATACGCGTTTCTCGATTTAAAGTAAACATAACGCGTTCCAGAAGCGCGATATTAATTTCGCCCGGAAACGGTTCTGATCAAAGCCACCGACGTCTCGGCGACGAGACGTTACGTTTACTTTGCGACGTCTTCGACAAACGACGGTGAAGAACTCCGGAATGTTTCCTGTGGAATATATCCTGCGAATTGAAATCGTTCGCTAGTCGATATATTCTCATTTCATACGCTCCAACTGAGAGTTCAATAAGTTTCGCGACTTTTCTTATTGTTACGTGAAAAATGGCGGAATTGAACCGAGTGACAGTGTTAGTTTAAAGTGAAGCTTAACATTTTTATGATATCGAAGATTTGCGAAGGAAAGAAAATTGTTTAACAAATTAAACAGACTTTTAACCAAATGTAATGAACTTTCTTTAAATTGCACGTAGAAATCTCAGTTTTTCAATTATACACGCGTTTTATAGGTTAGGTTTCGTAAGTTAGGTTTTGTAGGTTAAGTTATGTAGGTTAGGTTTCATAGGTTAGGGTTTATAGGTTAGAAAGAGCAGAAATGTTAGGTTTCATAGGTTAGGTTTTATAGGTTAGAAAGAGCAGAAATTTCTCGTGCGGAGAAATCCGACGCTATTTATTGGCCAACTCAATTATTGTTATAAATAGGAATTACAAGGAGTTTGCGTGTTTCGTTATAATTGTGTGTTTTGCAAAGAATGAAGTAAAGAAATTCAACGTGGAGAGGCAATTACGCGGAATATAGTCTGGTACGATGTTTACTTCAGAAGAATCTCTACTATATCGAAACATTATTTTTCGATTTTCTGTAATTGTCAGTAACACGAATTATTTAACATTTTTTGAAATATTTAAAAGCGAGAGTGAAATTTCATTTGCACCAACCTAAGAGATGCTTTTTTTAAATTAGCTTTAAGATTAAATATCACATAATATGGGAACTTTTTTGGAATACTACTGTGTTCAAAATTATTATACACACCTTTTTATTAACTAATTAAAAACAGAGTTAAAATATTTTTATTAACAGTATACTTTATTCAAATAACTTTTTATGCAAAAACTTAATTTAGAAAATTTGCTTCCTTTTAGTCATTGAAAATGGTAATAAATTTTTTGCTGATATTGCAATTAAATTGTCGATTAAAAGCGTTTGCGTTGTGAATTAATTTAAGTATCTCCATGTCGCATTTTAATAATCGCTTAGTTAGACGCAGTTTTGCATTCCTTTTAATCGCAAAAGCAATTTCTTTCACGTTTCACAATAATTGAAATCTGAATAAAATACTCTAACGAAAATCAACTCTCACGAATCAATCTTTTTTATTACTTTTTACCTCTCTCTCTCTCTCTCTCTCTCTCTCTCTCTCTCTCTCT
>NW_017100221.1:112193-117908 GCF_001263275.1 Habropoda laboriosa
TTTTTTTTTTTTGTTCTCCGTTCAATTGCGAATATTCCGTGTTATCAATTATTAGTATTTCAGTGCGGGAAATTAAATGAAACGGCACGTTTCATCTTCTTCGCAACTCTACAATTCAGTCTGTAAAATTATTTTTCTTTCGGATCGATGAAAATTTTAATTAAAACTCTTACAAAGCCAATATTGTAACGTTTATTTACACGAGAATAAATTAAACCGTTCCCCTCTTTTACGATATTTCAATCACAAATCTTCTTTGCAGCAATTTCAAATGTTCTGCTACATTCACCGAACCGTAAATTTATGCACGACCCTGTTTAATTCCAACTTAAAATTAAACACTCGAAGGATACCCGTGCACTTTTATCTGCGGTGGTATTTCGTAGAAGCGAATCGTTCACGGAAATGAAGTGTTATTTAATCTTGGGTTTTGTGATGTTACACATTCGTCATTCGTCAGACGTTGCATTCATTTTTTTTTTAACCAGATTAGATAATACGTATCGGATTTATTACTGCGCCTGGCATTTCTATTTTCGTGAAAGCTCTCGTGTTAAAAATTATGTCACCTATGTAGCAAATATTCCAGTTAACAATATTGTCATTATTATCAAAGATAGAATGACATAAATTACCAGTGCCTTCAATATTGAAAATTGCAAATTACTTTGATAAAATTTTGTTGCAAACTACTGTGATAAAATTTAGTTTCAAACTTACACTAAATAAGTACAAAAAATTGCAAATTACTTTGATAAAATTAAGTTTCAAGCTTACACTAACAAATAAATATAGAAAATTGAAAATTACTGTGATAAAATTTAGTTTCAAACTTACACCAACAAATGAATATAGAAAATTGAAAATTACTGTGATAAAATTTAGTTTCAAACTTGCACCAAATAAGTATAGAAAATTGCAGATTACTCTGATAAAATTTAATGTCAAACTTACGCTAAATATAGAAAATTTCATATTACGTTGATAAAATTTAGTTCCAAACTTCTACTAAATACAGAAAATTTTAGATATACTCTGATAAAATTTAGTTCCAAACTTCTACTAAATACAGAAAATTTCAGATACACTCTGATAAAATTTAATTTTAAACTTCCACTAAATATTTCAACACACTTTTGCATCCATTCTTCTCCCTGTTCCAATTTCTCCCAACTTGCATAAGAAAAGAAAAGAACATTTTGCATCACTAAAATAACAATTAACAAATACTCCAATAAAACCAATTTTCAAAAATTCCTGCTAATGACTATAGTTTAAAAACCTCGTTGTTCATCGTTCACTTCGATTTTTGCTTGTAAATCAATCGATGAAGTTATTAGTTGCAAGAGTACTCGAGCTAACCATTCGAAGGATGTTAATTTCCGGAGAGTATTATTTCTGAGCTTCAGCATACAACACACCGGTCTGCACATAATTATATTTAACCCTTTTGCGGTGAAATACATTACTCCGGAGCACTGCTGTAGGCCAATTAAGTTGCACAAAAGCAATTACGAAGAGAGCTACTTCAAACCTGCGAATGTATTGTAAGTTAAAAAACATTTTAATGGGAACAGTTTTCGTGGCGCACGCCTTGTATAATATTCTGCCGCGTATCACAATATCCATGCTGGAAATGCAAGTGAAACAGTTTTCGAAAGTAAGTTTCAAAACAAACGAGTTTCGCGTTTTATGCGAAGTAAAGAGGAATAACTGAAGCACTAACAATTCTCCCTAAGTTTGACATTTTCGTGGATTTAGGTTTTAACTTCCTTTCAACAGTTGTTTCTCTGTTTCTTCCATCTTGTTCTCTTTTTTCTTTTAATACGAATTTGGTTAAACTTTTATTTCTCTCTTTTTAACAGCTAAAAGGATTCCGGGAGAATCAGTTTGTGAAAATGGACTTTTTATTTTTCAAGATATAGTTAAGATAGAAACTCTTATTTTTATAAAAAGACTGTTGAAATGATTTAACCTTAGAAAACTCAAGCTCTTGGAAGGTTTAATTTCACTTCGTAATACACTGGAACGACATAAAGGAAGCTCAAGCTCTTGGAAGGTTTAATTTCACATTTCAAAGTTTCGTTAAACTTCAATAAACAAAAAAAAATGATTAACACAATATTTAATTCATTTATTCACTTTCTAACACAAGCATAAATTATTGGCTCGAAACATAAATTATTTTATATTGGAAAACTAAAGTTTAAAACCTCGTAGACATTTTTTTACCGTCTCTTAACTCTGTCGGGTCAGAAAAGACCCAGAGACCTTGTGTGCAACAATTTCAGTTTCCAGCACGCCATCTGAACCTAGACAATAAACTTCGAACACAACACTAAGGGAACATAAACTTGATAACAGCAGAAATGTTTAAAAAAGTGAGAAGGCGATGGGTCAAAAAAGACCCGAGGGCCGCATTAGGGTTAAGAAACAAATATTTGCGATTATTATGAATCACAACGAAGCAGAGAGTAATAAATAAGTCTACCAGTAGGTAAAACCAAAAAAGAACAGATGTTAAAGAAACACAAATTCAACAACAGCAAAACTTATTAAAAAAAAAAAAGGCGATGGGTCAAAAGAGACCCGAAGATTAACAAATCACAAGCCCCTCCGTTACAACCTCCAAACATCTCAAATCCTGCAGTATTACAACAAAACCCACCTTCAAAGAGTATCTACTGTTCGTTCAAAATAAGAGTAACCTCGCTCTCGGACCGATTCTCGTCTGTTCTGCGCACAGACAGAGCGTAGCAGAGGGTAAGACGGTGAAAAACGTAGACGGTTAAGTGGGGGTTTGGACGTTCTAGCCCTGTCCTGCGCGAAACGAGGTTACTCTTATCTTGAACGAGGAGTAAAACAGAAACTCCTCGCGAAAACAATTTTTCCCGAAAGGAAATTAGCAGATATCATTTACAACCCTGGCCAAAAAGTCCCCGAAACTGGTTCGTCCTTCGAACGACAATAACAGGCGGAACATCTCGTCTACCACTTCGCAAGTCGTTCGTCACGACGTTTAAAACGTGTCAACAACCCCGCCGTCCTGGTTGCCGAAGGAAAAAGGCAAGCCACGCGCGAGCGCGTTCGCGCTGGCGAACCAACCTCGCCTCTCGTCCGCAGAGAGCGAAAGAGGAAAGGTCTTCGTTGGCTGCGTGGCGGTTTCATGGGAGCAACTCTTGATCGGGGAACGGGGCCAGGAGCAACGAACACACACAAAGGCAGGCAAGCAACGTAGGAAAAAAAGAGAACGAAGAGAATGGATTGGGTTCTCGTATATTTAGTCACGGTCCTGAACGCACGTGTATCCCGAGCCATGATTGAACGAGCGATGATATCATCGGCACGATACACCGACACAGGGGATTCCCCTCTTTTTCGCGACGCAGGAATAAATTCCCATTGGTCGGTCGGTTGACTCGTTGCTCGTATCTCTGCCTGGAAAATACGTGTTCACACTTTACCAGGAAGGGAGCGGGAAAAAAAGAGAGAGAGAGAGAGAGAGGAAGATGTCAAAGAACCGTATCGGTGGCTGATAAACCACGTGAATTCGAGCTCTCCTTCGAGCCGTGGAACGAAATTTTCGGAATCGAGCCAGCAGCGCGATCGTGGAATCGATTTCGCGCTCAGATGGAACGATAAGGTCCGGCAGCGAGGTGTGTATTCTCTCTCTCTCTCTCTCTCTCTGTTTTCTGCCGGATTCTCCCCGGGAATTTTCGAAATCCTTGTTTCGCCCGTTTTGCGGGATTGATGCTGGAAGATTCGTGGGAAATTCGTTCGCTGTGACGAAAATAGGTTGTCGGCGAGGGAGAGTTGTTTTTCGGGGATCCTTCGAGGTTTGATTTGCCAAAGGAATTCCGACGGTACGTTTGAACGTGATCTGTTTAACCCTCGTTCACCTGCGATTTTTTTTTTTGGATTAATTGTAGGTGCGGGCAAAATGTTTCGTTAACTAGTCGTTGGTTTGTCAATAGTTAGAAGGTCTATGTTTAGAGACAGTAATTTGTTTATTGAGGGATTGTTCGTTTTTTATTGGACTGTTATGGTTGGGTAGAAGGTGAGCTATGTCATATTCACGTTTGAAGGAAGGAAGAGGAAGTAATTTGTTATGATTCTTACTCATTTGTAATTGTAGACTAGAGAGATTCAATTTCTGTTCGAAAGGTGAACACAGTTACAGTATTTTTACACTATGTCAATTCGTTCTCCAGATGTTCTAATTAATAGTTTTCCAGACCACAAGTTGGGAGGGTGATTGCAGCTCCTAAACGTGAATATTAGCAGCTGAAAAAAATACGAACTGACTGAATGTGTATTAATGGAATTAGAATTGAATGAAGTTTAATTTCCTTTCTTAACTCGACACTCCACTACATTTTTCAGGAAGTTTCGGAGAAACTTATATGTACATTTATAGTATAATTAGACAGGGAATTAGAATTGCATGGAATTCTCTGTAATTGAAACTTAATTTTGTTCTTTTAACTTGACTTTCCAGTAAATCTTTTAGAAAGTCTCGAAGAAACTTGCATTCTTATTTATGCTACAATTAGACAGTTAAAATTAGACACAATTAGGGAGGCAATTAGAATTGCACGGAACTAACTATAATTGAAGTTTAATTTTGTTCTTTTAACTTGACTTTCCAGTAAATTTTTTAGTAAGTCTCGAAGAAACTTGCATTCTTATTTATGCTACAATTAGACAGTTAAAATTAGACAAAATTAGACAGGCAATTAGAATTGCACGGGACTAACTGTAATTGAAGTTTAATTTCTTCTTTTAACTTGACTTTCCAGTAAATTTTTTAGGAAGTTCCGGAGAAACTTATACGTATATTTATAGTACAATTAGACACAATTATACAGGCATTTAGAATTGCACGGAACTAACTATAGTTGAAGTTTAATTTTGTTCTTTTAACTTGACTTTCCAGTAAATCTTTTAGAAAGTCTCGAAGAAACTTGCATTCTTATTTATGCTACAACTAGACAGTTAAAATTAGACACAATTAGACAGGCAATTAGAATTGCACGGAACTAACTGTAATTGAAGTTTAATTTCCCCTCTTAATTTGACTTTCCAGTAAATTTTTTTAGCAAGTTTTGAAAAAGTCTCATTTACATTCGCGCTACAATTGTATAATAACACTCATGAGCGGTACTCGGCAAGTATACAGCAGTGAGTCAGTTGCTTTAAAAATATGACATTCCATTCAGACGATGCCATCAGCACACGTGATAATGTTCCACTCAGGTTTAGACGGACACTTCAAACTTGTATTAAACGGAGATTCAATTTACATACTGAATCGAGCTTCTGATCCTTCAGCAACTGTGTATAATACCTCTCTTCGAATTGGACAGAATTCGGCACAACCGCCCCCTCTCACTTTAAAATCGATATAACCGCAGGGTATTTATTTCAAGCTTTAACCCATAAAATTACAGAGCATGTAAAATTCATCGAAAATTCATAATTGCGTGCAATAATTAAAGTCGCGATTAAAATTCATTAACCCGTGGCTCTGTTTCTACTTATGGAGGTTGAACGGTGATTATCGTCAGATTAATTTAAAACTACCCCACCGTCTGCAAATTAATGCGAATTCTTCGATTAACGCTGAATTACAGCTATTCAAATTTCTATTCACAATTCACACCTCCAAATTGAATTTTTTAACACTTGCCGTTTGCTTCTTTGTTACTTTCAAAC
>NW_017100221.1:118130-122530 GCF_001263275.1 Habropoda laboriosa
GTGTACTCGGATTAACAAATGGATTTTTGCTGAAACTACACAGTTTGAAAGTTTTATTAATACTTCACGTCGTTTCATCTGCAACAACCTTAATACAATCCTTGGATAGTATAAAATAACTGCAAGAAAGAGAGCGATTCCAGAAACTAGGACGAGATATAACTTTTTTCGAAGCGAAAGTGGGACAAAATAGTAGAGAGAAAAGTTAAACGATCTAACGGAGTTACTCAGATATTTTTATACGTGAAACGTCCGAGAGAACCGATTTATGTAAAGAAAACCATACAGGTTTTATTACATTCGTAGAAACAACTTGGAATGTAGACACCGTTAAATCATTTCACTTTTTCCTGTATTATGTTTTACCACTTTCCTTTGGAAAAGGGTTGTGTCTCGTCCCAGTTTCTGGAATCACACTGTATAATAGATCGAATGCAACTATAACTCGTTTATTTTGACGAGATCTTATATTTCATAAGAGAATTTGCGTATTTCTTTTTCTTTTTTATCATAGACATTCATGTTTAAGGGGTTAAACCATTCCTTAACCCCTTAACACATGACAACTTGTCAGACTCGTGGCAGAGATTCTGGTTAAGATGTGAGAAAAATAGTTATATTACTAAGAAAAACGAATTGTCATCCTAATTTTCGTTTGAATTCGTACGAGTGAAGATTACTAAACGTAATTAATCTGTAACAGACTAGCTTTTCTTACCTGATTCACTACGAAAACAGAAAATGGCCGACGCTTAGATGCGCAGTCAGAAAGGAAATCATAGGTTAAGGGGTTAAATTTGGGTCGAAAGTTAAAAGTATAAAAAAACGCGAAATAAGAAAAGTATTCTACTTTTCATGAAAAATAACGTGACATATTTCTTTTCCAGTATTCTAAAATTACAAATAAATATTTGTTCTCCTTTTTCATCAGTTTTCAGTAATTCACGAAAACTTGGAACAATGTGTATAATATTTCTCAGCTTTCTTGGGTAATTTATACTGACGAAGTTTCATAAGAAATTACACTGTTTTATAATATATAAAAATGCGTCACATTTAGCTGTTGCGGCCTTCGATTTTTCAGAAATTTTTTTTTGTCGTCAAACTTTCGTATTTTCGATCAATGATCATTAAACACGAATATCCTCTGTGTCCATAATTTTCAGTCATCCAATGCAACGTTTCATGCAAAGTTCTTTGCAATAACGTTCGATGATTTATTCAATTAGTCGCTGCTGGTTAATCGCACGATTCTAACAATTTCCAAATTAAACAACACCGAGCACAAACGAATTGAAAAGAAAGAAACAAGGTGAAAAGACGAAGAAACATTTAACGCTATTAAAAGACGGATATTTTCACCGGAGGTTACACAAGCAATTTTTGGGAAATTCTATATTCCGCGTCCTAAATTGAAGATGACACAGAGCAGAACTGTAATAGCTGAGAATCCGAAGTTGCCTTAACTCCTTGAATCTGCACATTTTGGACGCTGACTACCGCGAAATTAATTTAGAACGGTTGTAACGGTAGCTACCGGAAACTGCCACTTGAATCGCAAATTTTCGAGTTCCTCGTAAAATCTCGAGTTGTTCACCGCTCGAACCCGTAGAACAGAACTTATTCCGAGACGCATACACACCGCGTCATTAGGCGCTCTCCGCTCGAGAGAAGAAAGTTCGGCAACGCACGTGGCGCTCTGTTCTCTTCACTTTTGCACGCGTATTTCAGAAGCAATCAGGTGGGATAAAAAAAGCACGCGTAAACAACGAAAAGTTGTAAAACTCGCCGGGTGTGAAATGAAGATCGCACTTTTCCGAACTGCACTTTGGATCACACTTTCGAATTACAATTAGAATTTTCTTTGGTACAGTTTCATTTTTGTGCAATATTGTAAATTAGTCCTCATTTGGTGTTACCAGTGATTTAGTTTTTTATTTTCAAATTAATTCGGTCGATTATTATTGCACTTGGGATCACACTCTTCGAATTGCACTTGGGATCACACAGAATTGCATTCAATATAGTTTAACTTTCGACAATGATTTAGTCTCTTATTTTAAAACTAATTCAGTCGATTGTTATTATACGAAAATATCAAATTTTTCAGATGCACATTTATAACTTGAAATATTGAATTAGGATTTCATCTAATATGGCGCAGTTTACGATGTTATACAGGAATTAGGCGTCCTAATTAAACGAAAAGATTTCATGAAAGTTGGAACGAAGAATTTACTCGAGAATAATGAGAATGGTCATCGAACCACTTCAAACCTGCAGAATTAATTCATGCAAACATGCTACGAATTGTCCAATCATCAACTGCCTATTACTACAGTGCGTATCATAAATATACCAAACCCTTAAAATTTGATTAATTTAGCGTTCAGGAAATAATAGTGTTATAAAAATAAATATTAAGGATAATACCGTTAGTTTATTGTAATAAGTAGCTGAAAAGATGAAGTGGCACAATTGACTGTCAGTAAAGCCAAATAAAACATATGACGGAAAGACAAAAAAGTAAACAACACTGCTGGTAACATTATAGAAATATTCAAGGTTGGTGTATTAATGAAACGCTTGAATCTAGGTGTTTTTCTATTTTTATGTAACCAATTCTATTTATATGCTTTAAAGTAATATTTATTTAATGAAACTCCTATTACGTATAAGTCTAAAATAACTCAGCACCGTGAACTTTTCTTAAATTATTAAAATATTGAAAAATTGATGGGTTGGTATATTTATGACACGCACTGAAAAATTTTATCGCTATTCCTGGATCAGAAAAATTGGGGCAGTTTGATACGACGTCAAAATTCGTTAAAAAAAAAATCGATCTTACTGAGAAATACAAAAGTCCAATTCCTTTGCAAATGATAAAAATTGTTATCCCCTGTTGCATCCAAATTACAAAAACTCTTCCACCAGTCTGCTTGAAAATGATGAGACTTCTAACGTTCGTCAAACCACGTCAAACCTTCAGAATTAATCCATACGAACGAATTAATTTTAAATATTGCATGCTACGAATTGTCTAGATCCACTTGCTCGTCAAAATTCTATCTCTGCTCCTGGATCAGAAAAGTTCAGGCAGTTAATACGATGTTAACATTCGTAAAAAAAAAAAAAACATTAGTCTTGCTGACAGTAAGAAATACAAAAATCCAGTTCCTTTACAAATTATAAAAATTGTTATCCTCCGTTTCACCCAAATTACAAAGATTCTTCCACCAAACCCCTGGAAAACAATTCTGTCAAACCACTTCAAACCCGCAGAGATAACGTCAAACATACCAAACTACGAATTATCCAAATCCAATTGCCTGTCAAAATTCCATCACAATTCCCTCGTCAAAAAAGAATCCAGCATCCACGAAGATTTAAGTAGCCAGCTGATGATCCATTGCTCTCGAAAGCGGTCGAGCGCGATTCCCAAACGGTCTGAAACCTCGAACACGATTCGTCCACGGCGCGGCCGCCTCTATTTCCATCGCGCAATCTCGTAATCACCGTTGTTCACGGAATGCATAATAAATCGTGGGCCAGCCAGCGTCGCAAGGAATGCACTTGGTGGCCATGGAACGCGCGACGCTGATTGTTCCAGTTGACATTTCCGCCACGTCTGTGCGAATTACAAAAGTTCGCGGACCCTCTAGCGCTTGCTCCCGTTGGATTCTGTTTCCAGCCGCGGTTTTTTCGAGTCGAGAAAAATCATGTCGTCCGAAAAGAAGGATCCGTCGCGACAGAGAGTGGAACGCGGGAGGGGAAATCCCGTGGACGGTGTTTAAACAACGGGAAACAAACGGAAGCAACATCTGCAGGCCCGCGCGCCGCGTTTTTTCGGACGACACTTCGCCCGGAAGTGTTGATTTATCGCCGCTGTGTTCGTCACTTGTCACTGCACGCGCCTCGTGTGCTGGTCTTTTTTTTTTTTCCTCTGTTTTGCGTATTAGGTAATGAGTGATGGCGTTTTAGTGAAGGATCAATGTTTTCGTTGAAGGTTTGATCACGAATGCTTGTTTTTGTTGGAGAATTGAGATTTTTCTGGAATTGGTGTTTTTTTAAAAAAGAGAGCTTTCTTTGTTTTGTTTTTTTGATAATTGAGAATTTTCTGGAATTGGCGAGTTTAAAAAAAAAAAGAGAGCTTTGTTTGTTTTGGTTTTTTGAGAATTGAGATTTTTCTGGAATTGGCGAGTTTAAAAAAAAAAAGAGAGCTTTCTTTGTTTGTTTGTTTTGGAGAATTGAAATTTTTCTGGAATTGGCCGGTTTTTTAGAAAAGAGAGCTTTGTTTGTTTTGGTTTTTTGAGAATTGAGATTTTTCTGGGATTGGCGCTTTTCTTAAAAGGAGAGCTTTCTTTGTTTTTCTTTTTTTTGGAGATTTTTCTGGAATT
>NW_017100221.1:122619-124443 GCF_001263275.1 Habropoda laboriosa
GAAACGTGTAATTATTTTTAAATAACTGTTTTATAGATGTTTGCTCCTTTGATGTTGCGATAAAATTGCGCGAGGAAAGTTGAGTTTTCATGAAATTGTAATACGGATACGGTGAAACTTTTCTTGCAGTAGAGGATGTTAAGTTTTCAAAGTTTAATAACATCGTACGAGGAAAAGAGAGAAATAACTACGGTAGAAATGTAACATTCATGGTTCGAATACGTGGAAAAACTGCCTACGGGGAAATGCAGGCTGCGCTTAAAAATATTTCACCGTTTTGTTTCGTGAATATTTAACGCAGCATTGCTGCCATGTTTCTTCGTTGTGATTTAACCCTTGGAAACTGGATAATTATACTTTATTTTTCGACAAATGTATAATATTTCTGTATTCGCGTTACACGAAAACGCGATATAATGTAAAACCAATTCGACCTAATAATGAAATCGTTGCGTGGCCTGTGTTCAAATTAAATTCCAATCTTTTACATGTCGCGATAAAATGAAATTTAAGTAATATATCGAAGGAATTAAAGTTTTAATAGTGACACCATAATCGCACCACAATA
This sequence comes from Habropoda laboriosa, assembly GCF_001263275.1. Taxonomy (NCBI): domain Eukaryota; kingdom Metazoa; phylum Arthropoda; class Insecta; order Hymenoptera; family Apidae; genus Habropoda; species Habropoda laboriosa. The sequence continues at coordinate 123,188 of NW_017100221.1, forward strand.
ATTTTTATATTATACATTTACATATTTCACTTCAATTTAAGTGTCTTTTAAAGCAAAAGAATTGTCACATATGGAACGTGTAAAAATAATTTTAATTTGACTGCAATTTAACACCAAATTTATTCATCCAGTGGCACAGAAAGTAATTTAGAGGCTGTTAAATCACTTTTTGTGTCACCAGATAAGTAAGTGGGATAAAAATTATTTAAGTGTCTTAAGTGTCTTAATTTAAATTTAACACCAAAGTTCATTTAACACCAAACTCATTTATTTAGTGATTTAAAGGCTATTAAACTACTTTTTACGTCACCAGATAAGTAAGCAATATAAAAGTTATCTAGATGCCTCATACAAGAAGAAAGTTGTCACTTTTTGAGTGCCTGAAATTAATTCTAATTTAACAGCAATTTAACACAACTCATTTATCGAATGATTTCAACGCTATTAAACTACTTTCTATGTCACTAGATAAGTATATAATATAAAAAGTACTTAAGTGTCTTATAAAAGAAAAAAGTTGTCATTTATTGAGTGCCTAAAGTCAATTCTAATTTAACAGCAATTTAACACCAAACTCATTTATCCAGTGATTTAAAGGCTATTAAATTGCTTTCTGTGTCGCAAGATAAGTAAATAATATATAAATTACCTAAATATCTCATAAATGAAGAAAATTGTCACATATGCAATGCTGTTAACTCTAATTTAACAGAAATTTAACACCAAAGTTCATTTAACACAAAACTCGTCACAAGATAAATAAATAATATAAAAATTACCTAAATATCTCATAAATGAAGAAAATTGTCACATATGCAATGCCCAAAATTAATTTTAATTTAACAGCAATTTAACACCAAGTTCGTTTATCCAGTGATTTAACACCCTATCTGTCACAAGATAAATGAATATCCCCGGCATTCGGAACTCCCTTGCATCGAATCACTTCAGCTGGATTTAAAGTCTAAAAGATAGCGGTCTAAGTCACTGAACCAACCAGCTATTTCGTCAAACGTTAGACACGCGTGTCGCCGACCTTTGGTATTCTAACTTGATTTATCAGGGCACCCGGATGATATACTCTGATATTCGGATCGAAACGATTATGCGACTAGTTTGGTATTCGACTGGCCGGCTATCGGTTTATTAAATCGAAACCAGCAATGCCGGGGATTCGAGTTGGCCAGCTTTCTGTCAAACCTTGTCAACTGTTCGCGAGATAATAGGCGTTTCGAGATGATAATACCGGGACCCAG
>NW_017100221.1:124718-132207 GCF_001263275.1 Habropoda laboriosa
ATTCGAACGTTTTATTGTCGAATTTGTTGCAGATTTTCATGCAATCTCCGTTTTATTTAGAGTTGGTGTGAAAAGTTGTTTAAATTATATTCAAGTGTCTAGAAATTATTAAAGGTATCCCTTTAAATGAAGTAATGACGTCTTTTTGTGAGAAAAAGTATTCCTTGGAAATGTATTTCAGTGCCTATTGCGATCCGCTGCTGTTTAAATTATTTCAAAATTACTGAATTCTGAAGGTGCTGAATTGTATTTAAATTTCAACGAACAATACTTCCTTCAAGCGACATAATAAATCTGAATCGATTATAATGATCTGATTATACAGTTTTCTCTCTAAAGGACATATAATTTTATAATTCACCCATTACAACTTTGACTTATGTTAATTATCATGTCGAGCTTTTATTTTTCACACCAGTTGCACTTATTTTTATTAAAAATATTGTTCATTTCATTTATAAAATTATGTTTACTAGAAATAAGAACAACGTTCTCAATACTACTCTAAAGAAAAAGATAAATATTAATAAGTCTGACTGAAAATGTGCTATTAATAATTTTCATAATGCGACTATAATTTCATTCGATTGAAATGATTATTAATGAAAATAATTTAATTTGCGTAATGTGACTACAATTTAATTTAATTTTCATAATTTAATTTGCGTAATGCGACTGTGAATTTCCTCTACGACGAAATTGATCGAATAATTGAACAAATAATTTTGTTACGTTAAATATTTGCACAGTCCAAGTATTTTTCATGCAACGAAACCTTTCGCCACTTTTAATTTCACAGTAGCTACCAGTCATGTTTTTCCTCCTTTCGTCGGATTTACTACGTAAACTTACCTTCTTGTCTCGTTTGAAAAGGGAAAAGAGTGAAAAAAGAAAATGAATGAATAAATCTTCCAGAATTAAATTAAGAGAGTCTCTAATTACGTATAAAAGGATGAAGTGAAAAAGAGTAATTAGCGTACAAGTACGTTTTTGAGAGGACAATTTTTTATTTTCCTCTCAAGTGGCGCATCTTTAGAACTGTTTTAACTTTTTTTTATTATTTAAATACCATCTGAAGATGTTACAATTGGCATCCATTTATTCGTTCATTTACTGCTTCATATTTTCTCTCTTTTTATTATTATAATTCTGATTTGTGCTATTAATTAATTTCCTACCAATCGCTACTTTCTTTTAATTTCCAAGCACTATTCGTATATTTTGCAATTCATAATACGTATTTCATTCTGTTAGTCCTTAAATAAAACCGTTTCAACTTTTTATATTATCAAAAGTAAAATTTGAAGATGTTATAATTCACATCTATTTATTTATTTATTTCTTATTTCTTACTATTTCATTTTTCCTATTATTACAATCAATTCTGCTTTCTGCTATTAATTAACTCCAACTGTTTCAACTTTTTATATTATCAAAATAAAATTTGAAGATGCTGTAATTGATATCCATTTATTAATTCGTGTCCTATTTCTTACCATTTTATTTCTCCTATTATTACAATCAATTCTACTATTAATTAACTTCTTACCAATCCCTATACTTTCTGTTATTATTTTTAAATACGGTTGCTATTTATTGGGTGAGCATTTTAAATATATGGTCAGTATTTAAAATAAAACATCAGTACCTAATATAAATGGTCGGTATTACATCGATTAATACAAAAAACGGTCAGTATTTTCGTTAAAATATTAGTAAACATCATAATTTGTCAGTATTTTAAATAGATGGTCGGTATGTACAATAAAATATCCTAACCCAACCAAAAATTTTTTTGATCAAAAAACAAAGTCGACCAAATAAACGAAATGCGATTTAATACTGTAATATTTTATACTGGCTATTTATTTAAAAAAGAATACTACCATTAATTAAAAAAGAATATTGACCAAATAAAGAGAAGTGTTTAAATACTATTTTGACCAAAAAGCAAATTCGACCAAATAAACAAAACTGTATTGACAAGGTGTAATTTAATACCGATCGAAATGTTAACTTTTACCGACTATTTATTTAAAAATATACTACCATTAATTAAATAAAAATATTGACCAAATAGAGAGAAGCGTTTAAACACAATTTTGACCAAATAAACAAAACTGTATTGACAAGATGTTACTTAATACCGATCGAAGTATTCATTTTTACTGACTATTTATTTATAAAATACTATCATTAATTAAATAAAAATATTGACCGAATATAGAGAAGTATTTAAACACAATTAATCATATTTTGCAATTCACAATGTATATTTCTATTCCTTTCAGTCTCTTAATCCTTAAATTTTGTTAACTGTGCAACAGTAAAATACCATAACCGAAAGAAATCAACTACAACCAGAATTCCCCTTAATCTTTCAATTTACAATTCGAAACATTTTCACCCGTTTCATTCATCCACTCACAAACTCACCCATTTCCCCTTTCTCATTCATTTACGTTACAATACAGTATTCACGTTCGATACTCCAATTTGCAGCGAGCTGTAACATTTAATATTTCTAAGTGGTTCACGGAGGAAGAAGAGAAAAGAAAAAGAAGGTTTCCACGCGGACACCGGCAGCAGTGAGAAAACTATGCCGGATTGTTTTGTAGCCTAATGCTCGGACCGGCGAGAGTGCACGCGACCCAGCTACAACTTCCGCCTCGAATTATCCCCATTTAAATGCATTCTTCCCTTCCATTTCAGATGCGTTGCTCGATGCGACGCTTCAGAAGATCAAAGATATCCCGGGCAACGTGAAACGAGGAAACGAAAGTGCCGCTCCGGGCATCTGTCTGGTAATCATATCGACCATCGGGATTTCTCGACGACCGTCCGACAAAACGCATACGAATTTTCTAGTTCTTTGGGTTTTCACGTTCGAAAGAGGTGGGAGGAGGGGGGATGGAAATATGGAGAAACCCAGTTTTATTCAGCATCGTTTTACTTTATATTCGAAGAGACGGGGTAAAGGTAGTACGAGAAACGGAACGAATTTCTTCGTTCTTTTTCTTTCTTTCTCGAATGCTCGGGAAAATTGGTCGGTAGTTTTTCGTTTGGACATTTTGTGAAAGATGCGAGGAATGTGAAAGGTTGAATTGTGTTTCTGTTGTGTTGCTTTTAAAATCGGCTTAATGTGGAGATCGAGATTTGTGAAAGAGTTAAAAATTCCGTCGTTGGTAATTGTGCTTGAAGACTATTGTAACGGTAAGAAAAGAGGTTCCGAAGGCAGTTTTCACCTGAATTCTGAAGAATTTGCAACTCGGGAGAACCTAGAATTTCTTACATTTTTGTGGCATTTCTTTTCGATAAATTTATTGCGATGATTACATTTCATGTCGAAACCCTTGAGAATTATAGTAATCGTTATTTTTTTTAACTCACAGTATTTGTCAGTAGTCACGATAAATTAGTATTTTTCAAATTTTAACTTGCTATCTCGATTAGCCTCCGAGATATTCAATGTTAATCATTGATTCAACACGTCACCAATTTATCGACACATCGTGTATACCCTTGACCTACCTCACGAGCCACGCTGTTTCAAACAGCCAGTATTTATTAACCGTTTGCAATCAAGAGGCGTCTGAGGAGCGGCATTAAGTAATTATCACTTGGTGAATTATTATTCAAGACCCTCTTAGAGCTGATATTGCAGATCTACGAGCCTCCATAAATTGTTCACCATATACTAGACGGCTAAGTAGTGAAACAGTTCAGGAGAATCAACCTCAAGAATATTTACATTAAATATTGAAATAAAGTAGTGTACGTTGGTTTTCAAATATTTCAAAGAAGACCGGGTTTGAAACCTTTTTTATAGCAAAAAGATGTACGAGTGCAAATGATCAATACTCTGAAGAAACTAAACTCTGGATGTCTTCAACTATTTTCAATATGTTCAATGATAAAATTTTGAAAAATTTAATAAAACGAATCAACACGTCAGCAATTTATCGACACAGTGTATACAATCTTGATCTATCTCAAATTCTCGAGAAATTAAACTCTGGACAGATTTTAGCTTTCTATCTCGAATGATTTTCAAAATATTCTACGTTAAAATTTTGAAAAACGTGCAAAATGAATCAACACATCGCCAATTTATTGACACACCGTGTGTAATATACCGTGCATGCAGTTTCAAACTCTGGAGAAATTTTAGCTTTCAATCTCAAGAACTGAACAAAATGAATCAACACGTCGCCAATTTATTGTCACACCGTGTATAATCTTGATCTACCTTATGAACCATGCAGTTTCAAACTCTCAGTATTAATTGGCACTCCAAAGAACCTAAACCCTGGACATCTGAAATCAATCTTCAACACGTTCATCGTCGAAATTTCGAAAAATTCTCTAAAACCGAGTGAACGCGTCGTCGATATATCGACCCACCCGGTACAATCTCGATCGACCGATTGATCCACCCCACTCGCCGCGCTCTTTCAATTAACGTCACATCGCGGCGTTCTCACTTATTCATTCGCGCAGGATTCCCCGCGCCATTATTCCTCCAGCGGAGTAAAACAAACTGGAACTCGTTGCCGGAGATACGTAGGCAGGAAGTAGCCGGAAGCAGTCCCCTGTGACTCTTTTCGAGATCGGGGTCGGGTCCAGGGAGGGAAACGAGCGTGTCGGGCCCGAGAGCTTCGCTCTCCCCTGGCGATCCTAAAACCGATGCACCATCCTCAGGCCTGGTGCAACCATCCACTTCCCCTCTACGCCCCTGTTAGACTGCTCTTTTCAAGCTTTTTCTCTCTCTCTCTCTCTCGCTCTCGAGTGTTTATGGATCACAGACGACACTTCGACTCGCTCGAGTTCCTTCGTCGAGACTTCGACCGACCCTCTAGGAATCGTAACGAGGCTGGCCGAGCCGCGTGTTGCGCCACCATTACTTAAAACTAAAATTAGTTCCTCGAGTGCACCCTCGTGGCCTGGCCGCCGAGGAAACGGTGGAAATTGTTAGACCGTATTGGTAGAACTGAGCTCGTGCCACTAGGTAACGGTTGGATTTCGATGGAATTAAAAGCTGGTGGAGGGAAGGGGTTGGACGTATTGTTTATGGATTTTCGGGATTGGTTTGGGATAGCTTGTAGAATTTAGTTTCAAGGTGGTTCGAACGAATTCGAATGGGATTAAGGGGTTAGGATGTCCTTGCCTGCCTAAAAAGTGCCATTTCTTTGAGAATTTAATTTTGAAGTAATAAAAATTACTTGTTTTTATTGGTAGTTGGATGTGTTGTTCATAGATTTGAAGTTGACTCGAACGAATTCGAATGGAGTTAAGGGGTTAAGCTATCTTAGTCTGTCTAAAAAGTGCCATTTCTTTGAGAATTGAATTTGAAATAGTAAATCTGAAAAACTGAACCAACCTTTTTGTTATTGATAGTTGGATGTATTGTTTATGAATTTGAAGTTCATTTGAATAGAATTAAGGGCTTAAGATATCTTAGCCTGTCTAACAAGTGCCATTTCTTTGAGAATTCATTTTGATGTAATAAAAATTCTTTTTTGAACCAAATTTTTTTTTATTGATAGTTGGATGTGTTGTTCATAGATTTGAAGTTGACTCGAACGAATTCGAATGGAGTTAAGGGGTTAGGCTATCTTAGTCTGTCTAAAAAGTGCCATTTCTTTGAGAATTTATTTTGAAGTAACAAATGTCCTTTTTTCAACCAAATTTGTTTTAAATAATAGATGAATATGTAAACAATATGCAAGAATTTCTTTTAACATTTCTGTTGGAGTAAATCAAAGCTAAGACATACTTATCTTCTCAGATTTCTGTCGACTCGCTCATCTTTGACACCGAAGCAAATTTATTTCTTCCACCGACTATACTCGTTTCATTACAAGCTTCCAGGCTGAATAATTCTACAATCACTGTTTAGGTTCACTTCACGTACAGAAAGTGTCTAATGACTGCAGTTCAACATCGATTTATTCGAAACTTCCTATAAAAAAATGCTATTCCACATATTCGTTTGAATTTTTAAACTTTGACGCCTGACCAATTTTACAACCTCTAATTTCCAATACAATTTCACGTAGATTATTTTCTAATTAATTCCTGAATTTAGTCGTTGTCAAACTTCGTCGACCTTCCACAAAATTTCGCCAACCAAAATTAGTATACTTTTCCAGCATCCTCATATTTTTCCTTCGGTTGACACTACATTTTTACCGCGCCAGAAATACGTCCCACTTTCTTCCACACGTACATACAACCGATCTTTATGCTTTTGTTTTCAAACGACACATCGAAATATCCACTTTCATATTTGATTCACGTTCCTCAAGTTATTGGCATATTTATTCATGCACGAGTATCGTAATCCAAACGCCAGAAATTCCGAGAAAAATACAAACACTTTTTGGCCAACGTAATAAAATAGTTCGAAGAAGAAAGGAAAACTGTTTGGAAACTATTTTCAGGGCATTTCTTCGCTCTTTAATTCTTGTTCGAAGTTCTTTTTACCGTAGTTAGATTAAATTTGGAAAGAAATGTCCCGAGAAGTTTGAGAAGAATTTCCCGGGAAAATCACAGTTAATAATTACGTTTGCAAGAATATTAACGAAAAGAATTTTAAACAAAAATTTTACTTAATAAAATATCTTCGACATTGTGTAAAATTTGATCCAATTATATTGCAAGTAGAATTAGCTAGTTTTTATATCACAATTATATTTTTAACATAGACATGTGCGCGTGTGTGAATTGAACGGAACGTGTCAATTTTTGCACGCCAGCAGGAAAATTCATTAAATCTGGCTGTAACTCATTAGTCAAATAAAATTTTCTTCGACTGTGACTCGACGAACAAGGCGGTATTACTTTTAATTAATTTAATTAACATCGGTACAGCTAAGAAAAGGGGTGAAATAACATTCCTCGCCATACCTCAAGGAGGGAGCATCAAATGTGTGTCACCTACTTCTCATTTCTGATAAGAAGTTTTTAATTAACACAGGACTGCAGTGTCGTAATACAACTACGGAATATAATTTATTATAAAATACGTAACTTTCATTTTCAATGCTCTAATAATTCTTACTAATTAACAAACACAATTCGCGCTCTGTCTTATCTTCAACGTGAAATATCGTTGCAACAAACTTTGTAAATACACTTTTTCATTCGTAACACATTTTTACGATGCGAAACTTTGCTCTTTGTTGCAGAACACGGTGATAATTCCGAGCAGAAATTCACTATCACGTCGCATTTCGGTGAGTTACAACTTTGAGTTATTCATTTTTAATAGTACTGATTCAAATTTTGTATCGATTTTAAGAAAAACAACTATTAATGTACGAAGAAATAACATTTATAATTATTGTAGGGAACCGACGACGGAAAAGTATTGAGGGACCCAACGGGAATCGAACCCGGGGCCTTAGGGCTTATAGCAAGCCGAGGCTTTGCGCGCTACGCCAACCACTCCCTCTCTATTCTCCCTTCGAGGTTTCCTATTTGGGCA
>NW_017100221.1:132415-146268 GCF_001263275.1 Habropoda laboriosa
ACCTCCTGTGCTTCGTGTAGCCGTGGATGCCTCCATCTCGGACGGGCCCCCATATGTAGGAACCGACGGAAAAAAATTTCGAAGGACCCAACGGGAATCGAACCCGGACCTTCGGCTTAGCACGCCGAGGCTTTGCGCGCTACGCCAACCACTCCCTCTCTATTCTCCCTTGTCGGTTTCCTATTTGGGCATGGAGGCCCCGATACTACACTCGGCCATCCTGAACTGACATTCACCCACCAATGTCCTCAGTGCAACACTTTCGGGCACACTCGGCAATCCTGAACTGACATTCGCCCACCAATGTCCTCAGTGCAACACTTTCGGTCACACTCCCCCACACTCCCTCACACAGCCGAAACAACGCATTTTTGGGAGACGTGCAAACATGTTTTCATCGCAAAATGTAGACAGTTTGATTTATTTATTTTTCCTAATTCATTCGCTACAACAATTAAATCAAAATACAAATTTATTTCATCACACTTGCGAAATTCCGTTTTCGTTTTCTTCAATAAAAATCTACTGTATTTGCCTGCAAAAACTCTCATCAGTTTATATACATATACAGGGTGTCCAGCGTGACGATCGCTACTATTTTTCAGACACTTTTGAAATTCTTCAACAGAACTCATCTTCATTTTTTTTAAATTGGCACTGTATAACTTTTTCCACGTAGAATTGTGGATGACATCGAGACGAATTTACGATGTACAATATCGGTACATTCGTTCAACAATTTGTTGAAAAAAAGAGCGACTAAATCTGTACTGTATGACGTCATTTAAAAAAAAAAAAATGAAAGTGACTCAGTATTTTCGCAATTTTTATTTTTGTAATTTCTTGACAATCCAGCACTGACGATTTTCTATTCCAAGCATTATTTCCTCATACTACCAGAAGTGCCTGAAAAATCCTAGCGACCGTTACTACGAGTACCCTATATACAGGGTGACCCAGCTATAAATGGGATCACCTAAATATCAGCCTTATTTCTCGTTGCATGAAAAAACTTCTTAGGACAAAGTTATACTATTTCATGAGACAGGTATAATCATACTAACAAATTTTCCTCAAGCTACTATTTTCTTACGAAAATTTCAAGGTCGTCCCTATTTTTCAAAATAGAATTCTACATGTTCTTCTTCAATATCCTTGTAGAGTGTGAAAAAACAAATTCAACGACACTAATAACCGTACTATTCCCATCACTCAAATTTTCAGCCTATTCGCGTTTGATAGGTAATTAAAATTTCCTAAAATTCACCGGACACCCTATGTAACAGATCGCAATTACAATTTTCCCCAGCTTCCTCCAAGGGAATTAATTGGAAAATGAAAAATTCGTATATCGAAATACGAGATTCGAGAAGGTAAACAGGAATCGATGAAAATGTTTCACGGAGACAGTATAGAGGGACGAAGCGATAATGGCCGGTCGTAGGGCATCGACTCGAGCGTCGATCCACGGCTAAAAGTGGCGAAATTCCTCGGGTTTAATCGACACCAGGCTTTCGTGCCGGCGTTCTTCCGTTACGACGACCGGAGAACGTAAGAGGGAAAATAACACGTGCCGTTCCTGCCTTGGATTCGACAGAGAGAGAGAGAGGAAGAGGGAGAGAAAGAGGGAGATAGGGTTGGTCAAGGAGCGGCAGAGGGCACTTTCGGACTCCGAAGGGTCTACCACGAATAAACGCGACAGTGAACGTGGCTGTTCCGCTCGGCACGTTTACGACGCCCGATAAAAAGAGCGAACGCGAACGGTCGATCTGATATTCTGAACATCCTTAAATGAGATCGTGACTCTCGGATCGTTGCTTCCTTGGAATCATGCTGGAACGGCACGTGCAATTATGACTCGTTGCTATCGTGTCGCGACTATTCCACGTTTCGAAACCCTTCGAGGTTTCAGCTTACGATTTTTCCGTTGTTTAGAATTGTTTGGGAAATATCGGGTTTTCCGGGAAATTCGTGGCGGAATTTTGCTTGATGTTGGGATTTACTCTCGGAGAGTTTTCTCGTGTCATTTTTCACCGTCTTTTTAGTGTTTTGAAAATTTTTGGTGGAAAATTTTCTTTTTCCTTAATTTTCCTTTACAATTGAGATTTCCGTCTTTGAATTTTGCATACCATTTGCGAATAGTGTTGCAAGTTTCCAAAGGCTTTAAGATTTTAACTAACGATTTTTGGATTGTTTAGAGTTATTTGGGAAATATCAAATTTTCCGGAAAATTCGTATCGGAATTTTGTTTAATTTTGGGATTTACTTTGGTAGAGTTTCCTTGTGTCATTTTTCACCGTCTTTTCAGTAATTTGAAAATTTTATTCGGTCGAAGATTTTCTTTTTTTCAAATTTTCTTTAAAATTGAATTTCCATCTCTGAATTTTGCATACAATCTGCGAATAGTACTGCAAGTTTCCAAATGCTTTAATGTTTTAACTAACGATTTTTACAATTTTCAAAATTATTTGGAAAATATCAGGTTTTCCGGGAAATTCCTGTCGAAATTTGTTTAAAATAAATTCTATACCTTGAAACAATAATATCTTTATTCTGTAGGATATGCAGAGTTTTGTTCTATAATTTTTCACCGCCTTTCCAATCATTTGAAAATTCCATATTGCCACAAATTTTGTTTCTTTGTTAATTTTCTCTAAAATTGATATTTCCTTCTGTAAATGTTTCAAACCTCTTGCGAACACTTCTTTTCTGATAAACTGCCTTCTCTGTAAACATTATACAGGGTGGGGCATTTACATGGGAACACCTAAATGTCTCCGTTATTTATGGTCGCGTGATAAAACTTCTTAGGACAATGTTACTCTATTTTAAGAGACACGTGAAATGGTGGAACAATTTTTTCCCCAAGGTCACCCATGTTTTTCCTTCGGCTCGCTGTTTAATATTTCAAAAAGAAAGACACGATTTATTTTTATGCTATTGAAATACATAAAATAATATAACAAAAACAGACATGAAAAATAATTCTTTCTCCGTTTAAACAAAAATTGTCTGTTAACTAATTCAACTTATCACATATACGTACAACTGAAACAAACAATTTTTACTTTTAAAAATCTCAAAGATTCACTTAACACTAGAACGACCGAAAATGACCCATTAGCAACTTTCCAGAAAAAGTAAACGTTCAACACTGATAAATATTATCGTTATAACATTCCAATTTTATTGTCCGCAGTTATACTTCCATTTCTATCGATACGAATCTAATTTTTCAATCACATTCTAATTACACAAAAATTCACTTCGGAAAATGAATATCAGTGGGTCAATTTTGACCCAGCCAGCGATTGCACCGTTAAAATAAATCTCCCACCCCGCGAAAAAGGAAGAATTGAAACAGGAAAATTCCTCGTCTGAAGCGTTCATCAGTCCGCAATGTATATCCTCAGCTAGGAATATTTTCACCATTCCCGCGATGTGAAACGAAATTCCACGCGCGAGCACCGCTTATCAATTCGCAATATTTCCGCCGCTTAAGCAAGTCCGCGGGATCTCTCCCTCCCTTTCTCTCCGTTTATCTCAAGACGCCAAATATCTTTCCCCCAATAAACAAGCGGCTGGACTCCTCCAACCCTCTCTCTCTTCTTAGAGCTCTCCTGTTCGCTTTTCCACACTGTTTCCATCTTCCATTCAGCCGGTGTTGCCCCGTCTTCTGAATTTCTATTCCGACTTCCGTTCCGCAGTTGAAGATCGTCGGTTCGCTGGCAGAAGCGTGCCGTGACGTGGAAATGCAAATTCCCCGTCCATGCGGCTCGTTGAATTATTATTTTAAGTCCCGTAACGGCCATTCGCTACGGGAAAATCTCATGAAAATTAATTTATTTTAATGCACTCTCCTCTCGGTCCAGGCCGGGGCTCTCCTGCCTGCCGTTGGTGCTGCAGCAAGCAGCTAGGAAACGGCCAGACGAAAGTAACAGGGCGGGTTTGAAGGGATGAAGGAAGAGGGGGGAAGGGGGATGTGAAGGAGAACGGAAGAGAGAAGACGAGAGAAAGACACCCAGACGTTGAATTAACGTTCGACTTGTGCTTCTTTCGACACCCCTCCAACTCTCCACGACCGATTCGAAATTCCGAATTCGCAGACGCGACGCTGCGAATCAACGGATATTCCGATCGCGGACTTTTGCGTTTTCTCGGGAGGACGTGTTACGTTCCGTTTTTCGACGTCCGCTCCGAACTCCGTCTTCTTTTTTTTTTTCGTGTTTTATCGATGGAAGAAAAGGGGAAAATTGAAGAGGCATAAGGGTGACGTTTTTGAATGGTTGGTTTGCGTTTGTTTGGTTCTGTTGCAGAATCTGAGCTCCACATTCTTTCCATTATCAATAGAAGAAAGAGGAAAGTTGAAGAAAGTAATGGTAACATTTTTGAGTATATAGTTGGTTTGTGTTTGTTTGGTTCTGTTGCAGCATTTGAGCTCCACATTTTTTCCATTATCAATTTTTCTTCCGAAAAGACGAAACTTGAAACAGTGCAATGGTGACGTTTTTGAATGGTTGGTTTGCGTTTGTTTGGTTCTGTTGCAGAATCTGAGCTCCACATTCTTTCCATTATCAATGGAAGAAAGAGGAAAGTTGAAGAAATTAATGGTTACATTTTTGAGTATATAGTTGGTTTGTGTTTGTTTGGTTCTGTTGTAGCGTTTGAGCTCCACATTTTTTCCATTGTCAATTTTTCTTCCGAAAAGACGAAACTTGAAACAGTGCAATGGTGACATTTTTGAATGATTGGTTTGCGTTTGTTTGGTTCTGTTGCAGAATCTGAGCTCCACATTTTTTCCATTATCAATGGAAGATAAGGGGAAAATTGAAGAAGTTTAATGGTGACATTTTTGAATGGTTGGTTTGTGTTTGTTTAGCTCTGTTGCAGCATTTAGGGAGGAAATAATGAAATTAGGAAATCGACTTCACTCTTGAATTTAACCCTTTCTTGACTAACGGGACGAGTATATCAACATTTTTGAGTATATAATTGGTTTGTGTTTGTTTGGTTCTGTTGCAGCGTTTAAGCTCCACATTTTTTCCATTGTCAATTTTTCTTCCGAAAAGACGAAACTTGAAACAGTGCAATGGTGACGTTTTTGAATGGTTGGTTTGCGTTTGTTTGGTTCTGTTGCAAAATCTGAGCTCCACATTTTTTCCATTATCAATGGAAGATAAGGGGAAAATTGAAGAAGTTTAATGGTGACATTTTTGAATGGTTGGTTTGCGTTTGTTTGGTTCTGTTGCAGAATCTGAGCTCCACATTTTTTCCATTATCAATGGAAAAAAAAGGGGAAGATTGAAGAAGTTTATTGGTGACATTTTTGAATGGTTGGTTTGTGTTTGTTTGGCTCTGTTGCAGCATTTAGGGAGGGAATAACGAAATTAGGAAATCGACTTCACTCTTGAATTTAACCCTTTCTTGACTAACGGGACGAGTATATCCATTTAAGAAGACGTTGTATTTAGTCTCGAGTGTCATTTTTTCGATTATTGACATAGAAGCAAACCTGGTGCTCAAAAAATTCATCTAAACTCAGAATTAAATTTCTAGATGACCTAACTATTATACTTAAAAGGCGTAGAATTTTATTTTCAGTAACACCATAACCACACTAAATTTCACCTAAATTACATGTTTTTGCTAGAGAGCTAAAAACAGTAGAGGTATTACCATTTTGATCCATTTTGAGCAATAAAGCGAACTTGAACGAAGACACGAAAAATCCCCCTAAAATCAAAATCAAATTTCTCAAAAACCAAAAACAAAAGAAAACTCTTCAAACCACGCTGATCAACTGCAAAAAAAAAAAACAATATCCCACGTACCGACACGTCACGAGAAAGAATTCAACGACGATCCAAAGGTAGGCAGAATAATTTCAGCATGAATCCTGTTCGGTCGTTTCCTACGGTGCAATCCCTGGATCGTCTTCGACGCGAGGAATCTATAGGCGCACGGAACTGCAGTGATCTCGGTGCCCCGTATGGAGAACTTTACGGGACGATAATGGACAGATTTATGAGACGGCTTATCGATCCCCGAGTAAATCCAATTTTCGAGGTCGACGCTCGCGTGTAACCAGAGCGTTTTCCCTTCGCGAGGCCTCGCGACGCCTCGCGACGAGCTTCCGCGAGGGAACGAAAAGGGAAATCGTCGCGAGGAATCCAGGCTCCCTTTAGCCTTGTATGCACGCGACAAATTGAAATTTGCTACGGTCCCTCCCGCGAAGAATGAAAAGATAGGGAAGCTTAACGATTCACCGGGAGGCATAAAGCACGGTTTTAAAGGAGCGGTTGTGTGCCGATCGTGTCGTTAGGTGTCTTCGTAGATTGGACTGATTGGATGCGAATATCGATTTTTTTTTCTCCTACGGTCCACCGGTAGGCTTGGTCGATGCAGCTTGATGAATATGTAGCCTCTTTTCCTTGCCCTCTCCGCTTTGATCTTGCCATGGTTTTCTCTTGTTCTACGATGTTTTTTACCCGACCAGGCCGGTGTCTCTCTCTTTCTCGTTCTATTCCTTTCCTTTTACTCGGCATTGATCCTTGGGATTTGCTTTAATCTCGTGTCGATTTTGTATTACTCGCTGTTGCTTTTAGCTGATAAAGTTCTGTCGAGATAATGCCTTTGGAAATTTTCTTTAAACGGGTAGAACGGAGTGAGGCGACGAAGAATGGGTAATGTTTGGGAATTTTTCTTCTGGGTAACTGTTGAATGAAGAACGTCAATTTTTTAAGGGGATGTGAATGTCATTTTAGGGATTCTTTTGCTATTTTTGAAAATTGAAAGCGTTACAAAATGGGGGAGTTATAGTGAAACTTCTTTCGACAGTAGATGATAACGTTTTTGTTTAATTTTATGATTTATTTATTAATTTATGGGGATACATGGGTTTGATACTTTGTCAGGCCACCTTTAGCTTCCATTATGGTAACTAATTTTCTTGGAATGGATGCTACCAAGTATCCTTTGCAATTTCCTTCGCGATTCCCACAAATTGCAATTTTTCACAAAATTTTTGCACACGTCATTTAGTATAACTAATCTTTCTAGCTTCTCAAAAAAACTCAACTAGTTTGGTTTAATTTTAAAAAAGTTATACTCTTCTAAAGAGTGTGTATTAATGAGTAATTCGTAATTTCGAATTTTCACAAATTTCAATTATTTAGTTTAGTAAATTAATCCTTGTAAGTTCTCAAAGAAGCTCAAGTCGTTTGGTTCAATTTTAAGAAAGTTACACTATTCTAACGAGTGCCCGAATATTAATGAGAGCAACTGTATTCGTAATTTCGAATTTTTCTCAATTCAGAATCCAATATTTCCCACAAATGCCTTATTATTACACATTGAAATCTGGTGACTATCGAGAAGAGTTTAACCGATTACAAGTGTTTTCCAGCAACCACTTTGCAATCGACAAATTCAATTTTTTAATTTCTAGATAAGCGAATTTGTCTGCAAAAATTATCGATAGAGACCAATTAAAAGTATTACTTTTTGCGATTGATAAGTAATAACTTGAGTTGTTTCTATTTTCTGTGCGAGCAAATTTGGACAAGCGGAGGGATGTTTGGATTGTTGTCTTTATTTATTTTACGCGAGCTGGAAAATGTAAATGACGTTGGTTGTTAGAATTTGGACAAGAGACGCGAACGTGGAATTATACTGTAACAATAGAGGATCCGTAATAGTAACAGATACCCATTGGTTAAAGAGAAGAGGATGTAACTTTACATGCGAAAATAGGTCCAAAACGTGGAATAACAGTTTTGCAGGAAGTTTCAAAAGCAAACTGTAAAATTCATCGAAAAAACACATCTTTTCTTAAATGACGAAGATATATTCCAACATTTTTATGCTTTTCTTCACAGTAATACGAAAAGATTCAGATGTACATCTTATTCTTCGAAAGAAAGATTTCTTGTATTATGAATTTTATTTGGATGAAGAAATAATCAATAATTGCATTACTATTCGAATAAAAGAGCTGCTTTAGTCGTCGTTTAACTTACGCACAATTTCTAGAGAAGCTATCCATAGGAAAGTAGGAATAAAATAGAAATTTCAACGTGGGAGAATGAAAAATTTTTCCGTGGAAATGGAACCGAATGGGACGCGAATGAAAACCTTTCAATGGAACCGAACAAAAGCTGCAGCTTCGTGATATTTAATTTGCAATTAAAAGTTAACTTAAAATTGTATCTATGTAAACGAGCTAAGTTTAAGCTGTTAGGAAGACAGAATTATATTTTCTTTTGTATATTTAAACATTCAGAAGGACTATTTTGATGAAATATTTATGTAAACATGAAGTTTGTTAATTCTACAAAATTTTGAATTGAATAATTTTGATAAAAATTAAATACGTACATAAAATTCAAAATTTTACAGAATTAATAAAACGAATAATAATGAACAAGGTAATTTTTCAAAGGTAAAATTAATAGTAATATAATGTAAAGGTTTTGAATCAAGAAAAAATTCGCTGCAATTAAACTAAAAGTAGGAAGAAATGCAGTAAGTTTCCTCAGTATCAAGCTGAAATTATTTTCAAAGGGGCAAGGGATGATAAAAATTGTCCGTATCACAAGAATACCTCAACTTACTCGTCAATTCGGGACATCGGTACCGACTCTGAGACTGTGTCACCGCTTTCCTTTCTTAATTATTCTTCATTTCCGAATTATTCAGTAAATTACTGAATATGGTATATTAAAATCACAATATTGTCCAAGACTCAAATACTTTATAAACAGTTCGATGCGTTTAGGGCTCAATTTCAAGTCGGCCGTCGTGAACGGACTATTGTAGGAAGCGAAGGGTTAAGCTGAACCCTAAATCTTCTCTTCAAAAGAAAGAAAAAATAAGATACTGCAGCATGGATCCCTCGCAGCAATTAATGGCGTTCGCCGTGGCTCAAGAATCAGGCTGATTCAACGATAGAAATAATTTGAGAAACTCGTTCAAAGCTGGTTTCCCGTGGTGGAAAGACGTGGAAAGGGAAGGAACGGAACGCACGAAGGTGAAACTACGACTGGGTCGTTCGAGGACCGAAAACGAGAGAAGGTGAAGAACAAGAGCGACAAGGCTACCCACGGCGGATCTTCATTTCCGCGAACTCAGCCGTTGGCTTTCGGACTTCTCGAGCTTTTTCGTGGTTTAAGGACAGCATTGAGTCAAGAACGTCTACTTGCTCGCCTCTCAAATCTCATCACAAAGAATACCACCCTCTTCTCTCGCTCTCTCTTTCACACTTTCTTTCGCTCTCTCCTCTCTCTTTCACACTCTCTCGTTCGCTCTATCGTTCTCTTTCTCTCTCCTTCTGTCTTTTTTTTCACTCTTTCGCTCTCTCGTTCACACTTTCTTTCACTCTCCGTCGCTGTCAGTTTCTCATTCCTTTTCTCGCCCTCTTTCGCTTTCCGTCTTCCTTCTTCTGTCTTTTTTCACTCTCTCCTCTCCCCTTTCGGTCTCTCTTTTACACTTTCCTTCACTCTCTATCGCTCACTTTCTTTCTTTTCTCTCTCTCTGTCGCTCTCCTTTTTCCTCTCTCTCTCTCTTCACTCTCTTTCACATTCGTCCACTTTCTCATTCGTCCTTCCGCTCTCTTCCTTTTTTCTCACCCTTTCGCTCTAACAATCTCTCTCTTCTCTCCCATCCCTTCTCTCTCCCTCCCCCTTTCTCCACCCTGTCCCCTCTCGTTCTCCCTTCTTTTCTCCTCTCTGGTAGCCGATTCACCCCTCGCCGTCTTGCTCTCCGTTTCCACCGTACGTTCACCCTACTTTTCCTTCCCGCTATCGTTTCTCAGGCACGTCGTCGTCGACCATCGTCCGTCCCATTTGCGCGTCCGTACCCTCCCTCCGCAACCTCGTTACGTCCCGCTTCGGTCGACGGTGACGCGCGAGAAAGAGGGAGGACGAAGAAGATAGCCACCCCTTAAGTCGCGAGCGCTCACATTTGACGGTCGATGAATAAGGGAGTCCGCTATTTAAATTGTAATTTCGGCCGTGCTAAAGATACCGGGGGATTTGCCCAGGAATTTTTACGATTCGCCGCGCCACGTTCCTTAGGCGATTTAATAAGAGAGACGCTGCCCGCTTTTCCACCTGCTCAACGACGGAGACAAATTTTTGATCTTACTTGTGCGTCGCCGGCGAGTGAATTAAATTTTCCAGCTAACGGCTCCCACCGTTTCGCGGCTGTTTCATTCTTTTCGTACATTCCAGCTACGCAATGGTTTCCTTTGGGCAAACGCTTACCGTTAACCCCGTAGTTATTTTGTTGTTCCAAATAATATTTAAAATGGACAATAAAAATAGTTACAGACATTATTTCTTCGACTCTGTTAGGTTGGTCGATGTTTAGTTTCCTTTGAGAAAATGCAATGCGAAATAATATTTAAAATGGACAATAAAAATAGTTACAGACATTATTTCTTTGACTCTGTTAGGTTGGTCGATGTTTAGTTTCCTTTGAGAAAATGCAATGCGAAATAATATTTAAAATGGACAATAAAAATAGTTACAGACATTATTTCTTCGACTCTGTTAGGTTGGTCGATGTTAAGTTTCCTTTGAGGCAATGGTTACTATTATACTACAAAATAGTATTTAAAACTGAAAATAAAAATATTTACAGAAATTATTTTTTTAAATCTGTTAGCTTGGTTGATATTAAAGGATAGTGTGTCTTCATGTTAATTGAAGTACCAGTTGAAGTGTTTATTCGATTTTACAGAAGTATCACAGGTATTTCGATTATACAGGGTGATCCAAATTTCAGGGTTCGTTCAAACTCATTTTTCTCGAAAACCAAGCCTTAAATTGAAAAATGTTGTTCTTTCTTTTCGACTTACTTTTGCACGTAGAATGTGTGATTTTGGAGACACAATGTGTTTCTCTCAGTACGAATGTGAAATTGTTAATTGAAATTAATGTTTCTCTCACTACACGTGCAACCAAGTATTTCAATATTGTTTTCACGAAATCGTACCTAATGTGTTATTTATTTCCGAACGTGAATTAAATTAGAATGAGGAAAGGGTTGATATTAACAATAGCAGGCTAGGCAACCGGACAAAATAATATTTGATATGATCAATGTGAATTTGGAAGCGTAAAATATCATTTCAAATAATTATTTCTAATACTTCCAGAAACATGATTATCTTAATTAATAACTCCAGTTAGTCTATTTCAAATAAATATTTTCGATATTTGTATCTACCTATCTCACTATCGCGAAAAATAAATCTTCACATTCTGGCTTATTCGAACAAAATGATTCGAGCAATTATTTCCAATAGTTTTTATATTAAATATACTGGTTTTGCAGAAATGTTTGTAAAAAATCGAATTTCGTTGAAAATTACATTTATTGATAATTTCAACATAGATAAAATTTGGGCGAACCTTGGTATAAATAATAATTCAAAACAGCAACGAATAAATATTATAAAAACAATCTAAAATTAAACTTCTAATATTTGTTTAACTCCTCTATCCCAAAATCAGTTTAATTTCCAAACTTTTTCAAATTATTCCGAACAGAAAGAAAACCATCTCTCGTTCATTCCTCGTATTAAATGTTTCAACCGCTATTTACTCTCGCTGTTACATCAGAAATTTCTATACCTACTCAGGATTCTAAAGTTCCTCGAAAAAAAGGAACTCATCTCTCTTCTCGCGAATGCATACAATCAAGACACGTTATTGTAATTTGCATTCTGAACGAAATTGGAGACACGCGATCCCCGAGTATCATCTAGAAAATTTCAAAGAAACTTGTACCTACCCACGGAAAAATACATCGTGCCTCCTCTCGAATTTCTCCAGTTCTTTCACGAGGAATAACTCTTTGTATCTATGTCATCCTCTCTATCCCCGCGCTACTCATACCTTCTCTCTCTTCTTTTCTTCGTTCTTTATCTCTTCCACCTTTCTTTTCCAATCCTTATTATTCCGCTCGCTCCTCTTTTTTTTTCTCCTACCCCGCGAAAGAACGCTGAAAGAACACGTTCAGAAGAGAAAATAATAGCTTTCTGGCATCGTGGAAATAGCTTCAATCAGTTCCCCGTTCCCGAAGATCGGGTTTATTACATTTTATTACACGAGACGACGCTTTTGGCAAAGAGTTGCACGCTTTCAAGGAACGATATCGTGTGCAAATAACGCGTACAATGGCTTCGGGACGAAAAAATGTTTCGCTTTTGTGCGAGAGGAGAAGAGAATGACTATTGCGAAATTTATCAGAGGTGTGGAAATTCGTCGGAATAGGTTGATTATAGTAGGAATTTAAACCTTTGCACTCGGAGGTGATTTCGATGGAGGAAAGGTTGCAAATCGGATGTTTGTAATTTTTTCAAACTAACGTAGAAACAAAGTGTAGGAACCGACGACGGAAAAGTATCGAGGGACCCAACGGGAATCGAACCCGGGATCTTAAGCTTAGCAAGCCGAGGCTTTGCGCGCTACGCCAACCACTCCCTCTCTATTGTCCCTTCGAGGTTTCCTATTTGGGCATGGAGGTCCCGATACTACACTCGGCCATCCTGAACTGACATTCGCCCTGGAATTGTCCTGAGTGCAACACAAACTCAACTCAACACTTTGGACTACACTCCCCCACACAGTGGCACTACTCTCCATCCGAAACTCTGCTTCTCAACTCTTTTTGGAAGACGTACAAAACCCTCTCATCACATGTTTTCATCTCACAGCGCCTGGCTTCGTGCAGCCTAGATGCCTCCATCCCGGACGGGCCCCCATATGTAGGAACCTAGGGAAAAAAATTTCGAGGGACCCCAACGGGAATCGAACCCGGGGCCTTAGGCTTAGCAAGCCGAGGCTTTGCGCGCTACGCCAACCACTCCCTCTCTATTCTCCCTTCGAGGTTTCGTATTTGGGCATGGAGGCCCCGATACTGCAAAAGTGTACTATTTTATTGAAATATTCAACGTATTCTCTACTTCACTGTGGTGAAGAAATTTATTTAGGCCCGTATATTTGTTCTCTGTCTTCCTTAATTATTCACCAAGTGAGAATTATTTAATGTCGCTTCTCAGTCGCCACTCGACTGCAAAGGGTTAAGCGACGTTGCTTTTGGATTGAAATTTTGTTGAAAAATAGTTGGAGTATTTGTTTAATTCGGAATCGTGCACGGTAATTACTGATTTGTGAAATTATTGGAAATTTCGGGCTGCGTTTGATGGAGAAATTTAACGTAGAAAATGTTGATTGACGCGTCGTTGTAACTTGAAAAATTGAAATAGAAATTGCGAAAATTTTGGAACTGTGTTTAATATAGAAGTTTAATCCTTTAGCTATGGTTTAGTTAATGGTGGAATTGTGTCGCTGTGCGGACAGTATGAAATAAGATTTTTAGTTATTTTCAAGGAAAAAATTAGGAATAACCGTAACAGTGTGTATATATGAAAATGAACATTATAAAAAAGAGAGTTACTATAGTGGTGTTTTGTCTCAAAAGCTACTATAGTGATTCCAGTTCACTTTGACACGTGATTGTAACTTAAAAAACTGAAACAGAAACGTAATTCAATGTGAAAATTCTGTTGGAAAATAAACTATTACCCAGTGTAATTTTATTTATTTTTATTATACTGTAAATAAATCTCAGACCGAACGAATCGTCGTGAGTTTTATAAATATGAGAAATATGGTTGTGAAATTGATTGAAAATCGATTTCAGATGCAATATTCTAGAAAATTGAGTGTCGCATAAATGAAATTTCTACGTAACTTCAGTTCATATGTACCTTTGATACCACACCAAGGATACATTTGGAGTCAATTCAACGTCTATATTCGTTCAAAGAGAAATTCTTCGAAATT
>NW_017100221.1:146312-157778 GCF_001263275.1 Habropoda laboriosa
TTTATTGAATTTAATAGGAGTCTTGAACGTGGGTTGCCTTTATTAAAAGTAAACTGTTAAAAAGAACGAACCTCTCAAAATGGGCACACTACCTTAATGCTGCACAGTGACATAACCTAGCAAACAGAGTAACGTTAAAATCACCATAACTTCGTCACGTCTTCAATTTCACGCCTAAAATTTCACCAACACATTTTCACCATAAAAAAAACGCAATTAAAAAGAATCAATTCTTTTAACCCCTCAAAATGGGAATACCCCCTTAACGCTGTATAGTGACACAATAACCTAGCAAACAGAGTAACTAAAATCGCCATAACTTCGTCACATCTTCAGTTTCACGCCTAAAATTTCACCAACACATTTTCACCATAAAAAAAAATGCAGTTAAAAGAAACTAAAATTTTTCAACCCCACAATATGGGAATTCCCCTTAACGCTGCATAGTGACACAATAACCTAGCAAACAGAGTAACCAAAATCGCCATAACTTCGTCACAACTTCAATTTCACCAACACATTTTCATCATAAAAAAAAATGCAATTAAAAGAAACTAAAATTTTTCAACCCCACAATATGGGAATTCCCCTTAACGCTGCATAGTGACACAATAACCTAGCAAACAGAGTAACCAAAATCGCCATAACTTCGTCACAACTTCAATTTCACCAACACATTTTCATCATAAAAAAAAAATGCAATTAAAAGAAACTAAAATTTTTCAACCCCTCGAAACGGGAATACCCCTTTCAAACGCTCTCCATCGTGACGTAATAGCCCGGCAAAGAGAGTAACGACGAGACACACGAGTGTGCCTGGAAATTGGAATTCGTTTAATCCATTTAGAGATAAACGAGTGAAAGTATCATCGTGCCCGATGAACGAGCACGAAAATACGTAGCTTCGTTGAAGAGAGTGAGGAGAGAGGGGCTGCGTTTTTATTCGACTTCCGCATTCTTCACGAGAATCCTCCGCGGATGTACCGTTTTTCCCTTTGACTCCTCATGCTTGTGCATCTTCTTACGCGCTGGGATAACTTTATTTAGAGACTGAGAGCGGTTTCTATGACTCTTACGTCGAGGGCTCGAGATTAACTGAATGTGGAACGGCATTTTCAGGTGGTATACACGTGGAATCGAGTTTGCGGAAAGTTTTCCTGAAATTTGGCAAGCAGAGTGCACACACGTTTAGGGAAAAGTGCCTTCTTCTGTTTTGGTTTTATTCTTCATTTGGTGGAATTCACGGATGTACGATTTTTCTCCTTGTTTCGAGAATACAGGTATACCAGGGCTGCATAATATCGCAGGAGAGACATAACTTACACGTGGTTCTGATAGAGGTAAATAATGCTTCCGGGATAAAAGTGATAATATCTATGGACGATAATGGCCACTTAATCGCGATGAACGTCGTTTAAGCGCGGTTCTAATCCACGTAATCATAATAAATTCAGTATGATTTGAATATTAATTCGAGCTGCGGTATAACGTTGATATACACACTGTGGAAGTTTGGTGCAATCGAGTATACTTATCTTTCGTTGATTCTGCGTGCTAGGAAAAGGGTGGTGTTGTAATTATTTGGAACAGCGACGAAGTGGTAATGTAAAATAATTTATAAGTATTCCTAGCATAAATTTATTATAAAATTTATACGATGAGAGAAATATGCACACAACAAATATTGTACTTAATATTCAAAAAATCAATAATTACAGTTTTTGTCAAAAATGATTGAGATAGTTTATTTTGATTAAAATGTGTGAAATAAAATTCAAATATTCGCTAAATTTAATAGTAACTTTGTTGATCAGCAAAATGTCACCAAGAAGGCAGACTCCCGAAATAGGGTAGTTTTGAAAAAGACATTTAAAATCTTGTAAAATCGATTTTCATTAAAATCATTGATCAATGAAAAATCTTAGAATTACAAAATCTTCTCTTTCGTAAAAAAAAAAACGTGAATTTAATCAAAGAAACACAGAAAATATTATAGAATATAAAAAATCCAGAGTTATCGCCAAAACTACACTTCCCAAGAAATAAGGAAACACCGAAATAACATCAACAGAGATACTAAATATCAACTTAGCCCTGTTTGGACCAATTTTACCAATTAAAAATGCCCCAATAAAGCCAACTTCAATATTGACGAAACGTTGAAATTTTAATAACAAATTAAAGAACGATTCGTAAAATCCTTCATTTTACAAATTCCAAATAACTAAACATCGACATACAATGCGATACACAAGAGTGATACGCAATCCCTACCCGAATTTATCTCGATTATTCCCTTAATTATATCCTAAGCGACAACGTTCGCCATTGTAAACCGGCCACCTTATCATAATAAATTCGCTATGGAGATTCGACTGTGACCAGTGAAACTGCCAGTGATAGTCTTTGATTCGTGGTACTGGCTGCTTTACAGCCGATGAATAAGGGAGCCGTCATTTACATTGTAAATGGCCGCGATATCCGCGCGAAAGCAAACCTTCAATTAGGCTCGGTTACGAAGGTACACGCGAAACACGCGGAGTAGGTAGTCCTCCCCGGCTTCCTAATAACTCGGAAAGCAATTACGCCACGCAGTTCTTGCTTTCCTACCACCGGTTCGCGAATTATTAATTTAAACATTTTATCAAGACGGAATTGGTCGCCGCGAGAAGAAGCACGCGAACATTTTACCTTTTAAGGAAGCTTGTTACCAGTGGAACACGTGGAAAGTGTTACGTTCTGAATTTTCATGTTTGCCGACGTTTGAGTGGGTATGAAGATTTGAAACTATTCTTACGAGTATTCCTTCTTTTTTCGGAGTTAAATGGAGGAATGTTAAATGCATTTTTAGACAGTTTGACAATGTTTGACGAAGTTTGATGACGTTTGACGAAGTTTGATAACCCCATTTCGCAGTATTTTTCCATAACATTGGTAATTAACGCTTAAAAAAGTAAAAATTTGTAACATTTAGGAAATAGAATTTTTATGAAATTTCATTTAAGAATGCACAAATGAAATATTCAATCTCTACCATTTTTTGAACAGAAATAATTGTTCATTATGTTCAAAAGGACACAAATTTCTGAGTTAAATGTGCACGCTTCAGAACAATGTTTTCATACATTCAATTATAATAATTACAATGTATTGTCAGTTATTATTAATCCTTCAATTTATGTGACTCTAAGTTATTTAGTACAAACATTTGGGAGTTTTTAAAATTGAATTATAATAATTTTTTATTTTATTTAAGAATAAGAAAAATAGAATGTTTCCAAGAAATCCCGTATCGGTCACGTAATTCAATAAGAGCTAGGCTACTCAGAAAGAATAAATTTGCTCTTGACAAGGAACCCTCCGAAACGTGACATTAATGACTCATCTGTGTCCTGTGTAGCTTAATCGTACAAGGGGTTAGCGAAGCTCCGATAAAATATTTCCGAAGCATCAATTTCGAAAGAAGTTTCAGATCGTACTACCAGTCGCACGGAATCGACACGAGATCTATCGTGGCACGTGACCATTACTGTCACACACGTGTCCGTTGATAGAAAATGAAAATAGACTCGATAGCGTTAGATCGACGAGGGATGTTATCCTTGAAATTATTGAACGTATTATTCTTGCTCATCGTTAATATCTACTAGAAATTCTATTATTTCTGTCCAGTTTGAAATTTGACAAACGAGAGACAGGAAGTATAAGAAAAATAAGAATGGCAAAAAATACATTTTCTACCCATTTTTTTATTTTACGAGTATACATTTTTGAATTGTAATTTATTTTCGTAAATATAGCAAAGTTACCTGTGAATACTAATTTTTACTTGATAATGATAATTTTAATTAAGTATTCTTATTTGCAACCAGATATTTTCAATGAATACTAAGAAAATTTGAAATTAATTTTAGTCTGAAATTAGGAGGTAATTTTATGGTGCAAGAAGTTCTCTCCTCGTTTTTCTAATAAACATGATAGAAAATATCCTTCTGTTTAATAAATATATGAAAAATTACTTCAGAAGTTTTGTTAAATTTTATTGTAAAAGAGGTTGGAAGCTCTTGCGCGAGGATCGCAAAAGATCAAGATCTTCAAAGGGTTGTTTCACCCGATCGAGAGTAAAATGCTAATTTCTGTCGACGATATTGAATTTTTCTTTGACACACTTCGAGAGGAAAATCGATTCGAGGGGCATTTGAATGATGTTTCCGTCGGTGAGTTTTGACGACGCCAGAGATCGATAGAGAGCCTCGATCCACCAGCTGAATAAAGCGGTTTACAAAGAAACCGCAAGCAACGGGAAAAGTCGAGTTAATTATCCAGTACTTAGGAACTCTCGATGACTCCAAGCACGCTCTGTCGTCGTGAATTGCTTTTGCAAATGTTCGAACCGAGCTATTAAACCCCGGACGAAACGTAATTACCCAGTTGCAATAATTTTCTATATTCTTTCTTGTGCCGTGAAGAGATCGCTTGGAATTGGTTTGTCGTCGATACTCGCCGAGGCGGGCCCGACTCTCAGTCGTGAAAAACAACTTCTCAAGTCTACGAATTGCGATCAGATATTCAGTTTCGAACGTTGAATTATTCAGTTCCTTTTCCTTTTTTTTTTTCAGTGTGGACAGTTTGACGCGTTCTCAGGTCGAATAAAAATTCAACGGTTGGAAGAAAGAACTGATAAAATATAGCGAGTTTACGGATTTTATTCTTATTCTCTTCTCTGATAGGAGGAAAACGGAAGTTTTTGAAATTTACGATTAGAATGATAAGAAGAAAGAAGTTGTAGAAGCTTAATTGGATAGCTAAATTTTTCTTGTTTCATTTATTTATTTAATTATACTTACTGATCGTAAAAATTGAAAAAATATAAATAAAAATGTGCATCTAATATATATTTTCGAATATCGAATGTTTGGAACTGGAAAAGTATAAAAATAACGAATTTAATTTACGACCTCAATATATCGCTTCCACCGACTATACATAGTAACCCATATGGCCTGTAAAAACGCAGAGCTTCTGCGTCCATTAAGTAATTTTCAGGCCTCGACTTCTGGTTTGAATGGTTAATTGTAACACGACAATCTTAGCAGAAACCTTCTCAAAAATAAACAAATTTTCATCTTTTACTGAAATCTATTTTATAATACTACAATTTTCAGGAAATGGGTAACTGCTGGAATACTTGTAAAGAGAATAATGCTAATTACAATGTGCAACCTAATCATTTCCACTATTGACAATTATGTTATCTTCTCTTTAGCATAATTTCTAACATTGCACCTTTCAATGAATACTTTCCTCTTCTTTAAGTCTGTCATGAAAACCTGACCAAGATTCCAAAATCTAATACCTTCAAAAATTGTCAGTTTTAAAGTATACAAATTCACGAAAAATTGGATTTCCAAAATTTAATATCTCCAAAAATTGTCATCTTCAAAAGGCACAAAAAATTCATGAAAAATTCAATTTCCAAAATTTAATATCTGCAAAAATTGTCATTTTCAGAATACACCCGAAATTCACGATAAAATTCAATTTCATCGACGTCAGTTTCAAGTGCTTAAACAAATTACACAATTATTTCCCCTTTAAATACAAATTTTCGCAATCCACCAAATACACGCAACAGCTAATTCGCCTGACAACAGGCCGCATTAACGTTCCATAATCTCATTGAAATCGCGGAAGACAAGACCATCGGAACAAAAGCCGTTCCATTCATCTTATCGCTCAGGCGAAACATTGTTTTATGCTCGCGTGACAAATAATCATCGCCTGCAAGTCTCTATTCAATACAACATATATGTCAACGTTATACCCGCATTAAAATCAATGTATCTTCATACACGGCTCTGCCACTTTTCTGCGACGCCGCTACGTTCTCGACATTTCTCATGGAAATCGCAGAAGACGAAACGCAGAAGCCACTTGTTTCGTTTCAATCGTTTCGTCGTAACGTACTCGAGCTGGGCGGAATTCTGACGTGACACATAATGCAGAATACATTCCATTCAAACCTACATGTGCAACTTTGTATGCGGGTTCGTGTTTCACGTCAACGTGCCGCGCTAACTGTCGCGCTCGGGTGAAATGTAGTCTTAATGGTGTTACCATTCAGCATACCAGATTATGACTTAGGTCATTGTTCATAAATCTACCGGGTTCTTGTGCAGTTCGCGAGTGCATTTGTTTATATCATTTTTCCCCCCCAGTTCTTATTCGTTAAACCGTCTGTGTACGAATAGTGCCGTCGACAAAGGCACCGTTGTGCACGAGCTTGCGAGATTGCAGCCTCGGCGTAATTGCAATTTAATATTCGTAGGATTTCCGAGTGGAAGGAAGCAATTTTTCGCGATCAAATATTTAGATCAAGCTTTTTCTATTTTTTCTTTCGTTGAAACGCGTGAATTTGTGCGAGGTATAGTCGGTGGAAGAAATATGGCGAGGTCGTGAATTATCCCTGAACAAGGAAACTGGGTAATTTCTGTTCGAGTCTAATATTTTTACTGTTTCAAGCTTTTGAGGAGTTTGAAAAAATTCTGGAGTATTTGTGGAAGTCTCTACTGTACTGTAGAATTGTTGGTTAAGTGAAGTGTTTCAAATTTTTTGAGTAAAATAACGACTCGTTTGGAAGAGATTCTGTTTGGGTCATTGGTGACCCAGATTGCTTGTTAAATAGCGGTTTTTAATTAGTGGAACTAAATCGAAGGTAAGACATACTTCATGGAGCCTTGAGCGAGATTTCGAGTCCTTATCTTCTCAGAATTCTGTCGATATGCTCGAATATGCAAGTTTGCCTAACCTATCTTACGACCTCGCTATATTTCTTCCACTGACTATACATCCTTACGTGTGTCTCGATTACGTCACGTTTGCCTATGAGAATATTACTCGGTGGGTGTTGCATACTTTTTGTTATACTTGTAGTTGTAGTATCATAGTGATATATTGGGTGAACCCATACGTTTGCGTCGAATTTTATAATTTCGATCAATATTTCCAACAAACCTTTGAATTTGATGGAGAAAAGAAATGTAAACGTCTCCTCATTCCACGATTCTTTTCAATTTCTTCTTTTTTGGGAAGAACATTATGTCGTCACTGTAGAATTTCGTTAGGTTTTCCAACGGGTGACCCAATATTGCGCACTTGGAATTTTTTCTTTGAGTACTTATTGACAGAAAATTTTGTGAAAAATAATGCGTTTGTAAAGAGTTAAAAAAAACGTGTATATTAATTTTTGTTGAGGTAGTTGTCACGTTTTTGTGTTTCAAATATTTTATTTAGGTACCACCCCATATTCTTTATTTTTCTGTCATACTATACTGTGTATAGGGAACGAAACCTAGTTTTAGAATGAAAATAAAGCTGCCAATTTTTCTGTCACCCGATAACTTTACGTCTCCAAAACAATTTAATACATAAACGAAGCCTGCATAAAATTTCACTGTTTCTTCTTTTCGCGGGATCAGTCATAAAATAATTTCAAAATTTTACAAACAACGTTAAATTTTCAATATAAAATTTCACTGCTTCGTCTCTAACTTTAAAATCAATCGTAAAATCATGTAAAAATTTTACAAACGATATTTTCCACGTTTCTTTTTATATCTGCTCAAATTTCTCATCTATAGCGCGAGTTCCTTCCAAATTTCTCTATCAATGAGATCGCCTAGCCGTAGATTCAGGTCAGCAAAAAGCGCCACGATTTTTTTAAACGCGTCGAATTACATTACACGCTGAAAGCGTATAATTTTAGGTTAATGTAAAAGTTCTGTCATCTTTTTCAGCTGAAAGGGCACTGTATCCGTACGAGTGAAGGTGCAATATCGCGCAGAAATTGCATTAACAGCGCGAAACGTGTCTCGACCTACTATCGCGCCAGTCATGTTTCCAAGTGACAGTTGTTCACCGTTTATTATTCATGTAATACTATGTTACTTTGTCGAAATCATTGTGTTCCGCTCGGTTCAACGTACCGTCAATCATTGTTCCGCTCGGTACACTGTTTTGCTCATCATTGGATGGTGAAATTGCGAAACGTTAAACAGATCTCCAGCGTCGCTGATATTTTTATTGACGATTTAAACGGTTCGATAAATTGATAATTAGGCTCGGGTAAAATGAAATACCTGTTGTACTCTAATTTTCGTCTCTGGAAACTATTTTGCACGATTTCTCCAAACATGATAAAATATTTTCAAATTGCCAATTTATTTTATTATTTATTTATAAAAAATCCATCTCATTTTTTTGTATTTTTTTAATTGGGAACACTGTGCATTTAAGGGTTCTAGTATGAAGTTTTACTGCGAGGTATCAGTGTTTGAGAAATTGTATTTTAATTTCATACGTTTTTGTCGTCAAAGGTAGAGAGAAAATTGTGAGAGAAATATTGCGCAGTCGTCAAATATTCTACACCGTGTAGGTTTGAAAACAGAACATAAAATTTGGGTTTAGTTTTTTCAAAACATAAAGTATTGTATGTATAGTGATACCGATGACTCGTTGTCCAATTCTGCAGCTTAAACTTTCGTTTCATTCAAATTCAATCTTCGTAAAAACCTTCCATAGTGCATATAATAAATCGTGAAGAAAATTATTTCTCAATGAACAGTATTCGTGAAACAGTAACTAACTTCGTCTAAAGATTTCTTTTCCCTAAAATCGCCCTACTTTAACCCTTTCGCTGCTGTTGGCGCCTAGAGGCATTTTCAAAATTTTCATTGACGATTATTGACACACTCTGACCTTAATTTCTGGCCTTTGCGCTTCTCGATCTTAATTTAGTAAAGTAATAAATTTGTTTCAATTTCAAATTTTTACAAAATTTAGAAACACCGAAACAAAAGATTTTGGGGCCGCGATTGAACATCCACCGTCTGCCACGTGCGTTACGTACTAAAATCTGCCGCAGCGAAAGGGTTAAAACCTCCATAAATCTTGCAAAATAGTTTTCAAATTATAATAAATCAAAAACTTAATTTTCGTCCTACTTTTCTCTAGATACACACGAAATCAAACCAAAGCTTCTCGTTTACACGTTCGTCAAATCTACCAAAAAAAGAAAACTAGTCGACAAAATCTGCAGAATGCAAATCGTCGAAAGATTAATTCGCATTTTACCCAAAAATTCCACTTTCCTTCCCACGAGAAACGACGCTGAGAAATTATTTCCTTCAAAAAAAGAGAGAGAGAAAAAAGCGAAGAACCTTCCTGTTGCAACAATGATGCGTGTTCCAGGTCGAAAAATTTCGTTTCATCGCGTGCTCGACGGAATTGCAGCCGTCGGTTGGAACGTTCAACGAGCGTCCGTAAAACAGATTCCGCGTCTCTTCTCACGGACGATAGAACGCTTATACACGGTTGATTTGTAAGAAGCGCTCGCGAAAAGCCCGGGACTCTATGAAAACGAGATCGTTCTTTTGCGCGCGCGTCTCGCTCGCGCGCTTTTATCAGCCGCCGAACGACCGCTGGATAACGTATATATATATATACACACACACACATATACCAGTAAATACGTGTGAACGTGCGCACACACACGTTTGCCGCGAACACATGCGAGACCCGGTTGCAACGATCGATCGCAAAAGTTATGTAATGAGTCTCCGCGTGCGCCGACTGCCTCACGGGGACCACCGAAATCTAGGTTATTCGAGTGCTTCCCCCCCATCGTGCACGCACTTCAAGCCAGCGTACGTGCGAAATTCCGTGGATTCTCTCGCATTTCCGAACCGCTTCTTCTTTTCCCTTGTCTCGTTTATGATCCCAGTGTTGCCTCCACGGCGATTATGCACTTTACGAGCGGTGGAATTTCTGCTGAAATTATCTACGTACGAGTGATTATTGGATCGTTTTGACGGGGAGGGATGATTTTGAAGGGTGTTCGGTCTGATTTCTATTGTGCTTTCTGTGAGTATACTGGGTGGTCTAAATTACACTGCATTTCTGAGGGCAATTAAAAAAGAATTTTAGAGGTTTGACAGGAAGGGACGAAGTTAAAGTATACTTGTTTAATTTGGATCAAAATTATCAATTTTCTTTTTGTCGTATTTTATGCAAATATACAGGGTGGTGCAAATTACACTGCATTTCTGAGTGCAATTAAAAAAGAATTTTAGAGGCTTGACAGGAAGGGACGAAGTTAAAGTATACTTGTTTAATTTGGATCAAAATTATCAATTTTCTTTTTGTCGTATTTTATGCAAATATACAGGGTGGTGCAAATTACACTGCATTTCTGAGTGCAATTAAGAAAGAATTTTAGAGGTTTGACAGGAAGGGATGATGTTTAAGGATATTCATTCGATTTGGATGAAAATGATCAATTTTTTTGTTATGTTTTCTGTAAGTACATATACAGGGTGGTCCACGTAACTGAGAAAAGGTTACACTGATTTTCTGATTGCAATTAAAAGCAAACTTTCGAAGACAATAGTGAATAGTTCGACAGGAAGGGACGATGTTAAAGAGGGACGATTATACCGGATCAAAATAGTGGATTTTTTTCTTGTTTCTTACATGTATACAGGATAGTCCACATTACTGAAAGAAATTCGAATTCTTTATGAACGATCGTGATATGAACGACAAAGGCAAACCCTGTGGATGAAAAATAATTTTGAACTCCATTAATATTCATTTCTTTTTCATCTAAAAATTTTCAAATATTCCTCAAAAATGTAAGGATACATTGACAAAAACTGTAGATTAATCTATCTGATACTTCCACAGAAAAAAAATCGCAAAGGTAACTCATATTTGACCTTATTTAGAATGTTCCTCTTAATACATATTGTTTGCGAAATCACTCGTTTTATTGTAGGAGTGTATAGCATTAACATTAAGAATGACAAAAAGTCACATAAACATAAATCCATGAATATTTTGTTGCCAAGTTACAGGCGTTCAAACTTACACGTCAAATAAAATGGTGAAATAAAATGGCTTCACGCCAGCAAGAAGGACATTTTTTGGCACTTCTTTTTATATGACATTTTTTCAGTGCAGTTGAGTGAAACGTTTTAGGAACACCCTTTAATTACAGAAAGATCGTGAAATAATATTGTACCTATCTTAAGTACGTTTTATGACTGAAAATAGTAAAAATGGCAACTGATGGGAGATTATCAATAAAAATGTTTCTTTTAACTGAAAATTTGAATTAAAATACACCGATAAAATATATTTTCTTGCAAGAAATTGGAGAATTTGATGTTAGATCGATTACACAAGTGCAAATAAGTATATTTTACTGAAGGATGTTACGAATGTGAATATTTCGATAGCAATGCAAATATTTTAGAATGGTACGTGTCGATTTCTCAAATAATTCGAGATCCCAACTGAATTGTGGAATTGGAAACGTACCAAGAAAAGAACTATGACACAGTTCGATAATAATTGGTGTTGAAATAATTTTTAACTTGTCATAAATTTTAAAATATTTCTATTGCA
>NW_017100221.1:158480-164026 GCF_001263275.1 Habropoda laboriosa
TTCTACATTTAAGCTTTCTAAAACATTTTTATAAATCTAAAATTTATGTATTTTAAAATGTATGAACTAAAATTTACCTAACTTAATCTTAAAAAATTCAAGATCACCCTGTATGATACAGGTCACATTTGTAAACATTTACGTGCAATAATCACCATCGCGGCATTTCCTATTAGCATGTTCATTAACGAGATCTATTTCCGTTCGCGTAAGCGAATAAGTACAGAAAGGGAAACGCGAATCGACCGGTTACTGTTTCCAATTTGACCGGAAGTTTATGATTCCGGGAAACGATATTAGAATTTGAGGATTAATTTTGTAGTTAGCAACTCCCCGTGAACTAGGGGGTGCGGTACATACTTGTATTGCTTACTCCGAATGTTACGCGGCTACATCGAAATCTGGGTTATCGAGTTCTATAGTTGCTGAATTTCCTCCGAATGTAATCGCGCCCTGCATCAGCAAATTTTGATAGTTTCTCTTGCATCCTTGCATACGCAAAGGTCAAAAGTATTGAAAATCTTTAAACTGACGCAAGAAACTATATGTATACTGATGTGAAAAAGCGACGAAACTTTTGCAACGAAATGATTATTGAAATGCAAAGATAAAATAAATACATTTCCTTGTCATTTTATGATTAGAGTAAGATTAGTTACTTTTGCAACGAAATGATTATTGAAATGCAAAGATAAGATAAATACATTTTCTTGGACGTTTTCTTGTTATTTTGTGATTAGAGTAAGATTAGTTATTTTGCAATTCTAATTTTTGTAATTAGAACAGGATATAATTAGAAATGATATTTCGTTCATTACTTTATTTACAAATTAATGGAATTTTTGAAAGAGAAATTCTCAAAGGATTCTAAGTAAAAATATAAAGTTAATTATTTTATACTGAGAATATTTCATAATTTTAATTTTTATAATTAAAAACGGTATTACATTCGTTATTTTATTGTGCAAATTGAAATTGAAATAAAGGATAAGCTCGAAAATTTTTTAATAGACAAGTTCTCAAAGAATTCTCGGTAAAACTATCTCGTTGAATTATCTCGTTGAATTTTTATTACCAGCACTTTTTACCTTTTTCTTTATGCTAATACCCGGAAAAGCAGTTAAAATTAATGATAAAGTTAACAGCAGTGTTAAAATATCTCGTTTCTTCAAACGAACAGAGATACTCGTCGAAGATTTCATTTAATATTACAAAGCAAAATATTATTCATTTGGAAATGTAATATATTTTTCATAAATACTATTTCCTTCCTTTCCATCTACTCTATACTATTCTTCCTTGTTAATATTATATGAATTTGCCAAAGCTTTTATCATAACAGGAGAAATGCTGTCTTCCAATAATTCAAACAAACATCCTATTACATACATAAAAAGAAATTGTTTGTAATATTAACTATATAAAGAACAAACTTCTTTTTGCTAATATCATACACTTTTTTAAAGCTTTCTTCAAAATTAAAAAAATGCGAGAATAATTCAAGCAAATATCTTCTTATTAACTATGTAAAAAAATGAATTTCTTGCTAATATTATGCACAGTGATTTTTCCAATGGTTTTATTTTAACTGGAAAAATGCAATCTTCCAATAATTGAAGCAAACTTTTTCTCATTTACATGAAAAGAAATTGTCTGTAAAATTAACTATTTGAAAAGACAAACTTATTTTTGCTAATATCGTACATATTGACATTTTCAAAGCTTTCATCATAGCTGAAAAACTGCAATAATAGTTCAAACAAGCATCATCTAACATCCATGAAAAAATTATTTGTAATATTAATTATATAAAGAAAGGAACTTATTCTCGTTAATATCATGCACATTGACTTTTTAAATCATAACCGAAAAAATGGAATAATTCAAACAAACACCTGCTTGCATAAATAAAAAAAATTTACAATATTAGCTACCTATCATTTTAACTGGAAAAATTGCAATCTTGCAATAATTCAAGTAAACATCTTGCATTAATTTAAAAAATATGTATGTATGTAACTTCTTTTAACGACCATTGTATTATAAAATTATCAATCTTCTCTGAAACATTTTTCTCATTCCCGTTTTCCACAAGAAAACGCACTATCAAATCCACACTTGCCACCGGCAAATCAAACGAAATTACAAACCTCACCGCAAAAGCTGCGCTTTCGACACGGTCCAATTTGGCCGTTCTAACACGTCTAAAGGAAGATTCGAGGCTGGTGGAGAAACGAAACAGAAACGAACTGAGGGAAAACAGCCCGAGAGAAAATCGAGGCCGTTTAAAGCCGCGACTACGATTGGCCGCGGTGCGGCGTGCCAATTAAATTTTATTATGATAATCGAGTTCGCGCCGGTGGCGTCGGCGGATCTCGAAGATGATGCATCTGGATGGGCCGCGGGCTGCGGAGAGGGCCGTTTCCTCTTTCATCCAGAAACAGCCAGCTCGATTAGCGCTCCGGGGGACGAACTTTGAAAATCCGTCGAGCGCGATAACTTTTCTCTCCTCGAACGAGCAAACTTTTCACGCCGACCGTCCACTCTGCACAAACGAAATAAGAGGACAGAGGGAGAGAGAGAGAGAGAGAGAGAGAGGGGGAAAGAGAGAAAGACAGAGAAGGACAGAAAGAGAGAAATCTTTTCTCTCTAGAGGAGCGGAGAAAATGAAGAAAAGAGAAAGAGAGAAGGAGAGAAAGAGAGTTCTCTTCCTCTGTTTCTCTACTCTCTTCTTCTTTTTTTTCATTTCCTCCTCTTCTCTAGGGAGAGACTTCTGTCTTTCTCCCCTCTCTTCTCTCTATTACTTTTCCTCTCTTTCTTTCATTCTCTCCTTTCTTTTTCTCCTTCTCTCCTTCTCTCTCTAGAGGAGAGGAGAAAATGAAAGAAAAGAGGAAGAGAGCAGAGAGAAGGAGAGAAAGAGAGTTCTCTTCCTCTATTTCTCTACTCTCTTCTTTTTTTTCATTCCCTCCTCTTCTCTAGGGAGAGACTTCTGTCTTTCTCTCCTCTCTTCCTCTCTTCTCTCCTTCTCTCCTTCTCCACTGTCTTCCCCTTTCTACCTCATTTCCTCCTCTTCTCTAAAGAGAGGTTTCTCTCCTTCTCTCTCTAGAGAAAAGGAAACGAGAAAAAAAAAGAGGAAGAGGTGTATCGCGTGAAGAGACGAAACGAGCTGAGTAAAGAACGATTGATAGTTTTAGCGGGTACGTGCGATGCGTAATATTCGAGAAGTGTGTCATTACCGAGGATGAATAATGGAACGCGTTTCGAAATCGGTGCCGTTTCCGTACCGCGCTGATGTGCACCGTGTCCGCGATCCGGTGTCGAGATTGAGCTGCAACCATTGATAATAATCTTAATGAGAGTCGATGATGAAATTCCGGGGGGAAAAACTGACGACTGTGTGTTGCATTGTGAGTTTGTTCAACGGTGTAGAATTCGATTTTGATTACGGGTGACGATGAAAATCTAAACTTTTCCTTTCACGTTTCTGCATCGAGATGACAAAGAAACGTGCGAAAGGTGGTTTTCATGTAACCCAATTTTTCTTCGTTTACGAGAACAAAAATTACAATCGATTGCAATTTTATATTTTTTTTTAATGTTTCAATTGTAGAGAAATTGACTGGTACTAGTGTAACAATACAAAATGCAATAGGACAGAAATAAATAAATAAAACGAGTCGTATAAAATATAGGTAAAGTAGATATGCAACTTTCAAGTCACGTGGCGTTATAGAGAGTTAAAGAGGAAATACGAGACAAAGGGAAGCTATGAAATCAAGCTAGATTTATGCTTAATACCAGGATTTAGTGGTAGTAAAAGAAGAAAGATGTAATAAAACTTTTTAGTTATTCGTGACTTAAATGGTTTTAGTCAATTTTGCATTTTTAAAAGATAAATATGAAAAAACCATAAATGTGACATTCTTAAAAGTAGAAATATTAACATTAGAATATTGTAACAATTTCTTAAATATGCTCACAATTTTATTATTTCTTAAAATTTAAATAATTCTATAGAGTCATGTAAAACAAGGGGAAAATAATACTCTATACAAAAATAATTTTATTAAATATATTAGAAGCAACTATATTTTCTTTATATATACTACATTTATACAAGAGTTACTTTTAAAATACTTGAAAAAAAAATGAAACTTGAAACAATGCAAATTACAAAGAGCAACCTTATTATCAATTGTCATTTTCTCTTCAACGTAATTTCTACCTTTACACTTTTCAGAAAATATTTTCCTCTCCTTTGAATCTATCATGAAAATCTGAACAATACAAAAAATTGAATACCTTCAGAAACTGTCATTTTTAAAAGACACAACAAATTCATGAATTTAATTTCATTGACGTCATTGCAGCATTAACAACTACATTTACACGTAAGACACAGTAACACATCTCTTCTTAACCACACAGCCTACGTCGAAACATTCTAATAATCTCTCAAAACAATTTTTTAATTAACCACCCATTCATCACCATCCAC
Organism: Habropoda laboriosa; assembly: GCF_001263275.1. NCBI lineage: Eukaryota > Metazoa > Arthropoda > Insecta > Hymenoptera > Apidae > Habropoda > Habropoda laboriosa. The sequence continues at coordinate 162,979 of NW_017100221.1, forward strand.
CTTTTAATTCGCTCCAGCAATATTCCGCGTCGAAGAAATCCCACGTCATCGTTTACCAGCCCAGAGAAATTGTCTTTCAGAATAAATCGCTCAAGCCGCCAAACTATAGACCACTTTAATTCACACACCGTGCAACCGGGGAAGGGTAAAAAAAAAAAAAAAAAAATAGAACGCCAAAGAAAATCCAGCAAATTAAAAGCGAAAGAACGTCGCATTAAAGCGTCAAAACTTCACCTTTCTAAAATTCTTACCGCAACCCAATTATCGTTACCCCAATCAGCCTGGCAAAAGGATGTACTACCCTCGCGCCACTAAACTTCAAAATTACTATTCCCCCGAGGGGGATGGATAGCCTAAGGGCGAGAGCGCAGTACCACACCGAAGGAGAGCGCAATAAAAAGAACGATAAAAATTCCCGCAAAAAAAAAATCCTCCTCAAACAGTGGTCGGTCGCTTGAAATCCACCCGCTAACCGATCAGCAACGAAACGGTAAAAAAATCTCCCCGAAAAATCTAGCTCTAAAAACTGGGTTAAGGCCGCGATAGCAGTGGCTCTGTGTCGCACGGGACACCCGTTAGAATATGGCGAAGAAAAATGACATAAGACATCCCCGTTCTGACTCGGGCGCCATATGACCGTCCCTGTCGCAAGCTCTTCCCCTCCACTGACCGTTCTCCCCCCACTCCAACCCGTCGATATCCTCCCACCGTCCTTCCTGACCCCCACCACCGACCCATCTACCCCCTCTCTCGCCCACCCGCCTACACCCCCGCGCTCTCACACACACGCGCGCGAAGCTAACCGTCGTCACCACTACCGCTTGTATCTCGCCTGTTACCTGTACTACCACCTCCACAGACGACCGGTGACCAACACTAATTGCAACAGCGAGTGCATCGTGTGTTCGGTAGAAGCAAGACAGCCAGAGTCTCCGAAGAAAGGAACTCGAGGCAACGGGAAGAAGTAGGATATAAGCACGAAAGTACAACGACGAGTCGGAGGAAGAAAAGAGAGAGATAGACAGAGCAAGAGACAAAAGGGGAGGGT
>NW_017100221.1:164054-166918 GCF_001263275.1 Habropoda laboriosa
GAGAGAAGAAAACAAGAGAGAAGGTAGCGAGAGAGCATAGCTTAGCGTGGCACGACACGGCATATCCATAGACATATACACTGTGTCTATGGGCATATCGACGAGATCCGAGAGCGGCCGAGCACGACCGAGGAGGGCCGACTCGGACCCTGCGCGCTCAACCCAAACCCGTGGAGGCATAGTTGCATTTAAACTGCCATCCCACTGAGGTCTCTCTTCCGTGTGGTGTTGGAGTAGTCTGCTGCTGGCTGGGGCCAGCCGCACTCGACGAGTACGTGTCGCGCACCTCGCACCGTTCGTTGTTCGCCCGTGTGCAGCACCCGCACTATCCGGCATTACAAAACCGGACACTCTCGTCGCGTGTGACACTCGCTTCCGTTGTCCCTCGCGCAACCCTCCGCGTCGCGTCTCGTACCGTACATACGTCGTCTTTGTTTTTGTCCGGGGGAAAAACGAGGAGGAGGAAAAAAGAGAAAAAAAAAAAACGTGCCCGTCGTTGGATGATGATCCTCCTGCTGTTTTTGGAAGAGAGAAAACAGGGGGTTGTTGAAAACCTCTAACTCTCGATCTTCAAGCCTGAGAGCGTCAGGAGACAGTTTCCCGTGAACCTCTATTCAAGGATCATATTGGAATTTCCAGTTCGAACTCGTGTGCATCCTGTGGTATATACGGTGGTTCCGGGAAAGAAAGGAAAGCAGAAAGAAAAAAGAAGCAATTGGTATTTCCGGGATATCCAAAGTTCGGTAACGCGCGCTGTTTTTTCACACGATTCGATATTAGGTGGATAATATACTCGAGAACCGAGTGGAAATCCCCCGTTCGGGAGAGGAGAAGTGCTAATCTTCTCGGTTTTTCGACGAACCCTGTGCCCGAGAAGAGAAGCTCCAAGTTGATTCTGTTGAATGGACTAGTCGGGACTGTCAAACTTCCCCGCTCCGGAGTCAGCTGCTTCGTTACGTGAAGCCGGACACAGAGGCCTGTGCATATACAGGATGTCCTTAAAGTGTGCACCGTCGTTTCTTCCTTGCTCTTCGCCGATTCCCGGGGAAGAATTTTTGCCAGTGAGAAAAACGGGGAATACAGGAAGAAAATTGAAAATTCGTTGGAGAAGAGAGGTTCGAGATAGCGGGAACATTATCGTTCTTAACTTCCCAGTCGTATTTCAAGCCTCTGCTCTCTTTGTCCCGGAGTAACTTGTTGACTGGACGCGTTGAAATTTTAAACCGGCCGCTGCTCCGCGGAGAGGCCAAAGAAAAGTGGAGAGCCTTCTCGTTTTTCCACCCGTGAATCCCGATAGCTTTCCACCAATCCCCGTCGCGACTACCGAATAACTTGTTGACTTTTCTCCGGTGGAGAGGGCAAACTCGCGACGCGTTCTCCACCGTATTATGTAAATCGAGTTTGAATTTCCACGACGATCTTTGCCCGGCTGTAATATTCTCCGTGGCGAACACCACACAGGTCGCAAGTTCCCCTTTCTTTCGCACCGATAAAAGATTCTCAGGATTGAACCTCTCGCGGGTGTGCACTGCATGCGTGTTACACGGTTACGTACGATCAATAAAACGAGAGCATTTCGATCCGGGAATTACGTAATTTGCGCGAATTTTATCAACGACCCCCTTCGTCGACGTCTTCTCGGTAATTGTTCGTTGTTCGCGAGTGAACGCACAACGTAAGTCGATTATTTCTCGACGGGAGAGCCGGCCGACTTGCAATTATTGATTTCATCGAAATCGTTCCTTCATTTTCTTCGTTTTTTTTCTTCTTCCTTCGCCTGTGCTCCCTCGCCACTTGTTCGCCTACCAAGAACACTGTTACGAGCTGCTCTCGAGTTAATTACTCGAGATAATTACCTTCGTTACAACGGCCGGGAGAGCTTTTTCGCTCCATCGAACAGAGGAAAACAAGGTTTTCCGCGAATTCGTTCGTTATTTTCGGCACTCCTGCGAGAATTCCTCCCCGTCCGTCAGGCTATCTAGCTCTCCGGTGATTTTCCACGAAATCACGTATCCTCTGGAAGCTTTCATCGCGTATTCATCGGTCGTGAACGAGGTAGAAGCTAGAAGTTCGCCGTTCCAACGAGCTCTAGCTTTTACAATGCGTTTCTCGCGTTCTCCACGGCGAACGGTCCGCACGAAAGGCATCGAAACGCTGTTGCTACGTGCTCCAACGATGGGGCCACCTTTAAAGCCGACACTGCGGAACCAAGTGCTCGCCATAGCCGCGCGAAAAGTCGGAGACAGATGCTCGACAGCGGCTGTAATTTCTCGGGAAAAGTCCAACATTCTTCTCTTCACTCGGCCATTCTTCGTTCCACTTCTGACTTTTAGGTTGCAGCGAAATCGACCAAACTTCTCCGCAATTCGAAGATTCAACCAGTTGGATATCGAAACACTTGTTTAATTTTCAATTTTTATCGTTCGTCTAATTTCGTCGATCACATTTTCTTCCCTTTTTCCTCGATGTTTCCCAGTTGACGGGACAAATGAACGGTACAGGGTGGAAAATATTCGTGAATCGGTGGTATTAACGCGACAACAGAAGCCAGAGGGTGGCAACGACGCGTTCAATATTGAACTTCTCGTTCCAGTTGTATTGTTTGAGGATCGTTTCAGCCCGATCCCTTCTCTTCCGCCTCGGAGCGGCGCTCGCGAGCGTGAATTATCGGCTCGACACGAAACTTCTGGTTCCTCTTTAGCACCTCTGACGTTTAATCTGACGTTGCTCGTTTCCCCTTCTTTTCTTCTTCTTCGTTCTACGCGAAAACACTTGCAATTCAAGATCCAAATATCGTCGGATATTTTTTCGAACGGGTGAAACTCTAATGGTAAGTGTTTCCTTTTTTTTTTTTTTTTTTTTTT
>NW_017100221.1:168095-187657 GCF_001263275.1 Habropoda laboriosa
CAAAGCGAGTGCCCTTTAGTCGACGAGCGTTGTGTTCCAAGCGGGTGGATCGAGCGTTTGGACGGCAGCCGGCCGACAAATTGCAATTCCGATTCGCAGCTTCTGCAATTCCCGGCTGATACTCGGTTCCGTGTCGCGAGCTCGTTACACACGGCCAAAAGGTAATTTCTTACTCAGCGTAATAACACGTTCCTGTGTACACACATCGTCGGCCACTTTTCCGCGACTATTAGCCCAATTAGCCCCGGCCTGGCTTCGCCGTCAACTGTTGCACGCGAGTTCTAGCGACGAATCGACTCGATTCGACGCGACTGCCTGTCGATCAATTAGCCCTTTCCAACCGCCGATTCTCTCTCGCGGTTACTCTTTCCTGGAAATGTCTACGCGGGTTGCGTAAGAACAGTTGATATTCCAGCGATCTGTAGAGTTCTCTCTGTTTCTGCTGGCTGTTTCGCGAAGAATATCTTCCTTCACGAGTGAATTTTTCGTTGATCAACGGTAATTCTCTTTTTTCGATGTTGGCAGCGAATTTTGGCGAATCTGGGTTAGTAATAGCGGGTAATTCACTTTGTGGGTTCTTCGGCTTGGTGTCGGTAAGTGGGTGAAGGTTGGATAGAAAGTTTGTTCGTTCCTTGATTTTAGTATGGTAGTTGTTAATTTTTCACCGATTAGCGGATGACGTCTAATTTCTCGCAGATGAAATATTTTGGGTTACACGAGCAATCTTTTTCCGCAACTATTCTCTCGTGGGCAATGGTTTCTTGTTAGATAGAACATTCGATGTCTGAATTTTTTTTTTTTTTTTTTGGAGAAATTGGCGAGACATCTTTGCTTGCTGAACGTTAATTTGGATTCTCATATACCGGGTGTCCCAAATGTTTTCGATGAAACTTCGTGAGTGTATTCTACGGGTGTAAGTAAGGGAAAAATGTTATATGAACATATGTCGTTTGAAGCTTCGTTAAAGAGTTACAGCAAAAATACGAAATGTGAAGGGAATGGTAATAAACTTACGGTTGATATGATACAGGACAAGAATGGAACTAGCAAAAGTTATAATTGAAGACTTCTTTTAAAGGCTTCCAGATCTATTTCTATTTTGTAACCTAACCTCACATCCGTTACCATTCTCTTTTGTATTTCATATTATCAGAATAACTTTTTAATAAAGCTTCAAACGACCTACATTTATATAACATTTTTCTCTTACCTATACCCATAGAACGCACTGCCAAAGTTTGATCTAAAACAATTAGGACACCCGTTATACCAAGTTACAGTCGATCGCAGGTTTCTACACCCAGAAAGTCAACGTTCACGTAATTAATAGAGACTTTCCACTCGAAGTTCTTCAAAAGAAAAAAGAACAAAAACGATAAACGTGTCTCTCTCTCTCTCTCTCTCTCTCTCTCTCTGTGTAAAGATTCGTTTCCCTTTAACACATCCATTTTCACGCAAAAACCACTTTTAAATGTCCCGACGATATCAAACACGAGTTAACTTCGCAATCTTTCCGAAGCGAGGAGCTCTTCTCTCCTTCGTTCCTTTTTCTTTCTTTCTCTTTTCTCTCTTTTTTTCTCCAATCGATGGCAATTCGAATTGGTCTCCCGATACCCGACGCAGGTCGAGAATCAGCATTTGTCGGCCGTGTGAGAGAAAATAGAATTGATTGATCCGGCGGTGAGGGCGGAGGGGAAGGGGGAAGGGGAATTCTCGCGAGTGATCGGGGAGGATTGATGAGAACCAGGGTCCTTCCGAAGAGCCGAAGAACAGGCGAACCACCACCTCTCGCCATCGTTCTTCACGTTCGACGAAATCGGGTGAGTAGAAAGCAAAATCATACTTATCGTGAACCTACACGCTCTTATGTCGTACGTGGCGCAGTTGTTCCGATGCAACAGGGTGACATGTGCGGTCCCGATGTGTGCACAAAGGAGCTCTTCTAGCTGGGAATTGATAGGACTGTAAACTGTGTTCCCGTACCTACGTGAACGCTGTGAAGTTAGAAAGTAGGTAGAGGTGAGAGGAAGAATTGACTATGCCGATAAGAATTTTGAAGAATAAGACTGTAATTTAACAAGATCTATAAAATATTGAAAACTGTGGATTGAACAATGGAAAAGCTTTGCTCTTTTAGGTATTTTTTTTTTCTTTTTTTTTTGGAAACATCAGACGGTAGTCTTTCAATGTTTCAATTCTGAAAAACTGATTCCAGAGGGTACAGAAGATAATCGATAGAATTAAATATCGACCATTTTAGAATCCATACACAGTCTTGTCTCATTACCAAGACAAATCCTGCAATACGCGATCGTTGCAATACACCCATTGCTATAAAACACATTTTACTACATTGTCCTACATTCTCGATACGTCGAGTTAAGCATTATTTATGCCACTCTCTAAAAGTTAACCTTAACGATCACCAAGAACTACATCGGACCTTGCAATTTCCAAGAGATATTGTATTGTATCGTAACAGTATCTGATTCTGAAGTTATAACCGATCCCCAACAGTTGTCGCTAATATCTAACCTTATACAGTTGATGCGACATTAAACTCATATACCGGGTGTCCCAGTTCGTTTCGATCAAACTTCGCCGGTGTGTTCTACGGGTATAAGTGAGAGAAAAATGTTATATGAACATAGGTCTTTCGAGGCTTTATTAAAGAGTACGACAACGAAATTGTATTTCGTATTTCGTATTATCGCTGTAACTTTTTAACGAAGCTTCGAACGACGTGCGTTTATTTAACGTTTTTTTCTTATCTATACCCGTAGAATATATCGACGAAGTTTGATCCGAAACAAACTGGGACACCCTGTATGTAAGAAGAAAGAAAATTGTAATTGTTTCATTCAGTCGGTTCTTGCGTTGTTTAATCGAAATAGTTCTTATAAAGGAAGTTATAACTGAATGACTGTCGATCATAGTTCGCCGAGAAACTTCACTGTAATAATACGAAATCGTATCCATGTATGCCAACAAGAATAGTAAGCGATAGCAATTCTATAGGAACTATAGAATCCACTTCTTCGTGATAATGCTGAACCACGTTGGCAGGTATCAAAGTTGTACAACTTCCAGTTTATAAAGTATATAATGATAACTATACTCTCTTTGTATTCGTTTCGTTTATTATAGACATCGTTATTTATATCAAACGTCCAATTTTCTAAACCAACTTTTCCTCGAGAATATTCCTTCAAAATTCAGTAGGTACTTTGTGATAGAATTAGGACAACAAAATTTTGCATTTATTACTAGCAATCTAGCTGAAATGAATTTTGAGGAAAGGTATATTTGTTAAAATAAAAATTGTACATTTTTACAAACGTAATAGATATTCGTTAACGTAAAAATAGTAATCAACAGAGTTATAAATGAGCCGTTCAGTGCACAAATCGATTAACTCCATAAAATGAGAAGTCGAGAAATTATTATAAATATAAAAAGTTATGACTATACCAAGTGCTTTGACACTTAAATTTAAGATTTTTCAAAAAGTGGAGTTAATCGATTTGTGCACTGAACGGCTCAAATATGATCGAAACGTGCAAAAGAATAAATTAGAAGAATTGAAAAACTTCAAGTCTATTAATAACATTCCAATTAATCAATGAACCTTTGACGAACAAAGTTGCTTGGATAACAGTTTTCCTTGGAGCTTATCCCTTTCACAGTTCAATACTCGGTCAACCCGTCAAGTACGGAACTGTGTAGTTCGCGTTTCCAGCTACACCGCACGCAACGTAATTGCTAAAGTTCATTACGTATAAAACAGTTAAAATATACGTGTTTTGTTATCGCAAATGCAAATACGGGAAACTTTTTCTTGAACAACAGAAAGTATATGCAACTCTGAGATACGCATCATTCCTTCCGTATTCCACGAAAGAATTAATATAATTAACCAAATGCAGAATCTTAGACGACATTACTCTTGCAATAAATAGTAAGCTTTAAAATTGTTTACGATAATCGCAGTTTAACGACTCCTTTCTAAGTCTTCGGTTCACTAAGTTAGGGTAACTGTAATTGCCTACCACTTGCTGTACAGCAAAGGTGACTATAGTTGACGGGTTACAAGTGGCAAATTTTTAGAAATTCAGATAGCAACACTAAAAGGAGAAAATAATTTTTTTCTGCCTTTAAAAATTATTCCACACCAGTAAATGCTCAAAATAGTAATTTGTTACATATACGCAGTCTTCCTGAAGAATAATTGCGTGACAATTAAATTACAATAGGTCTCTTCGATTCTTCGCTTTTCCTGAAAATTGTACTTTTTCATAGTGGAAATGTACTTTGGAACACTTCAGTTGTCCATCGAAGTTTCGTGTGATTAGAGTGATAGCAATCTGTAGTAGATAGTATGCAACAAGGAGCAAACTTTACGGTACATTTTATCAAACGAAACCATTTCCTGTTAGGTGGTACAATCAGGCGTAAGATAATTTCTCGTGCAAAGATAAATCAAAAGTCTAGATAAAATTTAACGTAATTTAACGTAAAATGTACGTGTACATTGGGCGTATGTTCAAGTTGAGTGATAATAAATGATAATAATTAACGCGAGACTTCAGTTTCAAAAATACCTAAACGAATACACCTTCTCAAATATTAGAGAATCTTTTTTACGATCCACTACGCACACAACGGCTGATATCGTTTTGTACACTTTCCTGGTATAGTCGGTGGAAGAAATACGGCGGGATCGTAAGATCGAGCGTCGATGTGTACATACTTGGAAATAGCAATACTACGACAGTGTCTCGTAACATTAGTATAAAAGAAAAGAAGGTCAGACGTGAGTGTTTGCATGCTCGAGCATATCGACAGAAACCTGAGGAGATAAGGACTCGGAACCTCAGTCAGGGTCGCGTGAAGTGCGTCTTAACTCTGATTTCAAGCACTATTTAATTCTTCAATTTATGAAATTTCTATATTTCTTTCATCGACTATACCTTATAGAAATTCACGTATTTAAAAGAAAAAAAATTTGAAAATTGCTTCCTCTCACTTGGAAATCTTACAAATATTAACCTTCCATAGGCAAACTTATTTTTCCAGACTTCGTAGGTAAACTGGGTCAGTTTTGCCCAAGTCAAATTTTTTTACTATTCTAGGCTTCGAAGAAATCCGAAAAAATTCTGCGATACTTATCAAAGTCTCTGTCACATTATACAATTGTTCGTTAAGTCATGCTTCTCGATAAAAATAAAAATTTACTTCGAAAGTGAAATTTCGCTTGGGTCATTAATGACCCAGATTGCAAACGGAGGGTTAAATTACAACTAGTCTGCAATCTCCCAAATTCAAGCACAATATATACTGTCTTTGTCGACTTTGCTTCAGTTTCAATCGAAAACGTAAAACGCTGTGTGCCTGTTCTGTGTGTTGAGATATTAGAAAATTAAAGTACTTCAATTTACGACCTCTCTATATTTCTTCCACTGACTATACCTTACAGAAATTCACGCATTTAAAAGAACAAAAAAGAGGGAAAGCTTGAATTCAATATTCGATCGCGAAAAATTGCTTCTTCCTACTTGAAAATCCTACAAATACTAAAAATCCAGCTTTGATTCAGTCCCAATCGAATCCGTAAAATGCTAGGTGTTACTGCCTTACAATAACAAAACACACTTGTGGCGTAGATTATGTTTAAAATATTACGAAATTAAGCTCTGTTTCTAACAAACTCTCAGTTCACCTCTATCTTCAATTTTAATCCATATATCTGAGAGTTATTAAACACAGTAACGTCAACTATATACGTATACATTTAATAAATTTCTTAAAATTATTCTTCTCCGTTTAACGCATAATCAAAACGACGACTACCTAGCATTAACACAGCCATCAATTAAAAAATCTGAGGTCAAAGGTCAAAACGCCCAAATTCACGAGTTCGCAATATTTCTTCGACCGACTATACCTTTTGCTACCATCCCACGTATCGCGTCGCGTAAAACACGCGTCTAGTAGAATCCGCGGCACGAGAGTGCTCAACGTCACCGTTAAACGCGATAAAACAAGAGAGAAAGAGAGAGAGAGAAAAGGGAGAACCCAGGACAATATCGCGACGTGAGGCAACGAGACCAAACATTTCATCGAGTCATAATCGCGTGCATCGCTTTCGCGGCCAAATATTTGCTCGCGAAGCAACCGTGTCCGCGGCGTAGCGCGGCGCGATGCATTATCGTGTTGGCAGCAAGCGCGACACACAGATAGAAGAGAGATCGTTCCGGTCGTTCCAAGAGAGAAAGATCGATAGTCGGTGTAGAAGCGCGACGACTCGCTTAATCCTGGCTGTTCGAGCGATCCCCCATATTGGTCGTTACGAGGAAATTACAAAACGTCCTTCGGACCCTGTTCCCCTTAAACCGTGTGGAATTATTTGGAACGAGCGCGAAAACTCGCAATCTGCTTCGTGCGCGCGCGCGCACCCGAGGATCTAAGGAACCCTGCTGTTTTCCGGTGTGTGCACCCACGTAAGTACTTACTTACGTGTGCACGCTCTTGGCGGCAGTTATAACGGCGTCGTTGGAAGGCTTCGAAACGCGAAACGAAAAGCACCTCCCGGGAAATTGAATCGACGCGCACACGGGGCACACTGGTAAATAGATTTCATCTTTCTCCGTTGCTGCTCGGTATTTTCCTCTTTTTTTTCTTCTTCTTCTTCCTTGCGCCTTTTTTCCTCCCTTTTCCTAGCCTTCCTTTCTAGTCCTTTTTCTTGTTTGTTACCGACGGAGGGTGGAGTGGATGGCCGAGGAAAATAAGAGAGGAAAGGAGAAGAGACGAAGGAAATCCAATTTGTTCGGATTGCTAAATGTCTCGCTGGTTGCACGCGATGCAAACACCGAGGTCAGCATAATCTCGGCAAAGTAGTAGAGATTAGGGCTGAAAGGATCGATTATCAGATATCCCGTTCACACTACCTGGCTACCGCACACAAACACACACACATAGACACGTATGTCCTCTTCTGCTGTGATGATTTTTATCACGATGGAGAAGTTCGATTGAGATATCGGGGATAGAATCGGTGGTCGATCGCGTACACGATACTCTGTCGATAGGGATCGATGGGTATTATAAGGGTGGAACGTGGACGATTTCAGAGGGTATCGATGGCTGTCGATGCGAGGTGCTCCATTGTTTCTTTGATCTTTCGGACTTCCTTGGTGTCGAGGCGAAGTTTCTTACTTTGATTCGCTTGGAATAATGGCTGTACGCCGGTACCAGTGTTGGGTAAAAGTTATTTTTGATAACGAATGAAGGATAACGAGTAAGTTCGAGTTGTTTGTCATTTAGGAATAACGAGTAAATTCGAATTGTTCGTCATTCATGAATAAAGAATGAACTATTCAAATTATTCATTATTCACGAATAACCAATGAATAAATTCCAACTATTTGTTATTCACGAATGAAGGATAATGAATAAATTCGAATTATTTGCTATTTATGAATCATGAATGAATAAATTTGTATTATTCATTTGAATGAAGAACGAGTAAATTCGAATTGTTCGTCATTCGCGAATAAAGAATGAACTATTCAAATTATTCATTATTCACGAATAACCAATGAATAAATTCCAACTATTTGTTATTCACGAATGAAGGATAATGAATAAATTCGAATTATTTGCTATTTATGAATCATGAATGAATAAATTTGTATTATTCATTTGAATGAAGAACGAGTAAATTCGAATTGTTCGTCATTCGCGAATAAAGAATGAACTATTCAAATTATTCATTATTCACGAATAACCAATGAATAAATTCCAACTATTTGTTATTCACGAATGAAGGATAATGAATAAATTCGAATTATTCGTTATTCGCGAATGAAAAATGGGGAATAAATTCGAATTATCTGTTATTTACGAATAACGAACGCATAAATTCGAATTATTCGTCATTCACAAATAACGAACGAACAAATTCGAATTATTCACAAATAATGAAAGAAGTTTTTAAACCTCTCTATTAGAAAAACCTTCATATCGGTATGGCTAATTTTGTCATATTAATTGTACCTAAAATTGAAACGAACAAAATCATAGATATTCCGGTTTTAAATTTACGAACATCTGTATTCCTGTAAAATGCAGCCAAGAAATTTTATTGCTAACATTAACACTACTTTACGTACCACTCAATTTTAATTTATCGTTGTTTATTGAAAAGAAACATAAGAAAAATCACACTGCACCTCGAATTTATCTATAATTTCCGCGGAAATGTTTCCAGAGATATATGGCACAGTGTCGTGGAATCATTTACTTTCATTCGTTTCTCGCAAAGGGGAACGTCGAGATACCGGTACGTCCGACGTCTTATTTTCTTTTTCCCTCTTTTTTTTCCTTTTCTGCGTCAAATGAGAAATCTAGTTTCGTGTTCCGCGAGGAAGTGATATTTGCTTCGAGCGAGCGAAACCTTCTGTCTAAAATGAAGGATAAGGACGCTGTACGTGGGTGGATTTTATTTGAACAGTGAAAAGAGCGAATCAACCATTCAAATAAGCCTCGTCAGAACTCTCTGATGCGAGTAGATTCTATAAACATATTCGAATTGCTACGTTGCTCGACTTGATCGTGTGTAATATGAATTTCGCAAATTATTATTCAAGATTTTTAGTTTATATTTCATTCTGTGCTTGTAAATTGATGATACAAATAGGTTGAATTAATGTTATTTGGAAACTGATCCAGCGGATAATTACGTTAGGCGAATGGGATTATGAAGGGATCGTTTAACAATTAAGAAGCTGATTAAATTCATTCGATTAGCGTCGCGATGGAGTGAGACATTTTTATTCGTTTTTGTTACTTGATGAGAACGAATAATTTGAATTGGTTCATGTCTTTTATCTGAAAACTTCGAATAACGAATAATTCGAATTGGCTCGTTTCTTTTATCTGAAAACTTCGAATAACGAATAATTCGAATTGGCTCGTTTCTTTTATCTGAAAACTTCGAATAACGAATAATTCGAATTGGCTCGTTTCTTTTATCTGAAAACTTCGAATAACGAATAATTCGAATTGGCTCGTTTCTTTTATCTGAAAACTTCGAATAACGAATAATTCGAATTGGCTCGTTTCTTTTATCTGAAAACTTCGAATAACGAATAATTCGAATTGACTCGTTTCTTTTATCTGAAAACTTGGAATAACGAATGAAGGGTAACGAATAATTCGGACTTATTCATCTCTTTTATTAGAATACTTCGAATAACGTATAAAAGATTTATAAAATCAAATTTATTCCTTATTCAAGAATAAAAACGAATTTATTCATTCGTGAAAGTTCGCGAAGAATTTTTAAGAACGCCGACTGGTCACGAATTACATTTACATTCTTCCAAGGCATGTGCATATATTTATACGCATATACACTGCGTGTCATAACTATAAAACCACCTCAATATTCTCAATTCCCATATATTGTGATTAAAATAATAAGAAACGAAGTGTGTCCTGTTTAAAGGCCTACTGAGAAACAACGCTTCCCCAGAAAAGGATAGAATACGTACAATGCTCAAGAAAAAAAAACAGTAAGAAACTAATTTGTTGTTGTTTCATAACTGTAACCTGTCTTATTGCAGCAAAAATAAACTTAGAATACAATAAAACGAAATGATAACTACAATTAATCTAACTAGCAATGCATAGGACCTCCTCTATCTTCAATTAACTCAATTATTCCATTGTGTACGTATACACACACACACACACACATATTACGCAATTACTTTATTCACGCATATAAATACCGTGAAACTGTAGCTACGTAGATCACAGGCACACACTGATCGTTTAATTTTTCTCCCAAGTTCAGCTGTTCGTTGCGTACTTGAACTCGTTGCCACTGCTTCTCGCATGCAGCGGCAATTTCCGAAGAATTAGTTCACACGAGCGATTACGCTCATTATGTAAATTGATACGAAATTCGCGTGTAATCGAAACCGCGTTGTTCGAGGGAGCACTGTATTCTCTACAAGACCGTGATCGCACTGAATAAGCGTCGTTCGCCAAGGCACTCGTTCGGCAGCCTCGTAAACACTGACTGAGGACGTTTCGTCCTGCCCGATTTCTGCTCGCTGTTTACGCGCAGCTATCACCCTAACACGAATGATACGGGCCTCGATTTGCCTCTCGTTTCAAAACATCGCGTGAGGCTCGTGGTCTTTTTTTTTTTGCGAGCCAAACATAAGAAACGCGAGGCAGGGACGTTGTGTGTACACCGAGCCAAATACGAAGTTTAGATGTCCTCTTGAGAGTGAAACTATCGCGAGCTGCTCTCGCGAGTGGACACTGTGTCTGAGAGCGAGTCGCGTGAGGCTCGTGATCTTTTTTTTTTTTTGGCGAGCCAAACATAAGAAACGTTAGGCAGGGACGTTGTGTGTACATCGAGCCAAATACGAAGTTACTGTCTGAGAGTTGATGTGTCGCGATTTGCTCTCGAATGGATGCACTTTCGCATTCTTGAGAGAACTCTCGTGCGAGTAAAAATTGTCGAGAAAGAAAATTCTCTTTATGGAGAAAAATCGGTGTTGTGGAATACCAAAGATGTGAAAATGGAAAAAATTGCGGCAAATTTTCGCTGCTCTGCAGAAGAATCCAGCCTAAACCTGGCTTAAGTTAACTTAGGACACTTTTGAATGCTTCGAAAATTATTTGAAAAAATAAGCTAAGTTATTATTAATGCAAGTATTAAAAACTGAATAATTCTAAATAAATAGTGCCAAAACTTTCCAGAAAAAAGAAATAAATATTTGCCGTCACAAATCTGAAAATTAGCTAAATATTATAACCCGCAATTTTTCTCAATATTCCACGTTAAACACAGTTGTCAAGTTTCTAGTATTCGACGTTTAACTTGAGCCTCGTTAATTCTGATTGCACAAGTCATAGTTACTTTAATGAATCGTGACGAAGAGTGGGATAAGTTAAACTACACGAATTATTCAACGTACCTCGAAGTATCCTTGAAATAATTGGACAGTGAAATGGACAAAACAACTTTTCAACGAGTTGAAAATTTCGAGCACTTGAAATATTCGAGGGACAAGAGCTTTATGCCCAATCCTGGCACACAGAAACTCCCCTGCGTTCTTTAAAATGAAACTTTTCTCTCTCCCTCTTTCTCCGCAAGAAAATTCCTTCGCAACGTCGAAACTTTTCCAGGCGTGGTACGATCTTCAGCCCTCGAATTACGTGTCTGCATTTCTCCGATAGAAAAAGGGGAAAAAAGGAAGGGAGGCAATCATTTAATAACTTTGATATCGATTCTCTCATCAGGAACAGGGAAACTCGATTGAATTTGTAATTGAATCTTCTTCATTTCAGAGATTTCATGGAAAAATATTGATCCACCGTGGCGAGCGTGAGAAAATGTTTCTTATCATTTTCTAAATATAAATTTCGCCGAAACGGAATTGTTTTACAACGCTCACATGCGTTATCGGCGATTATGTCACCTCCACACCCCACGTTTCAATTTTATCTTTTATTTGATCAGTCGAGATTACGTACTTATCAATTATCGTCGTTTCTCCGCGGTATTGTCTTGGTAATTGAATAAATGCTCGCCTCTACGTGGCTAATTGGAAGTATTAAATATACTTTCAGTCGTTTCTTAGCTAGAATAATTAATAGTTTCAAATTTCAATTCGCAAGCTTCTCATAAATTACCATAAATTGTCCAAATGAAATTCTGTTGATTAAAACGAAAATAGCGGGGGAATATTCGCAAGTTTAACCTGATATTGTAATCCTTCGTTCCCTTATTATCAGCCTCCGCTAACTTTATGAAGTTTCAGCTTTCCGAATTTGAATAACTTTGTAAATTGAAGTTTTTTCTCAGTTTTAACATTGCACCGAAAATTCTTCGTAAAAATTTCCAAATCGCGTCGATAATAATTATACTGTATACAATTTTTTCCCATAAAACTGTTATAAAAAGTTATTACAAGATAGTATAAAAAAACTTGACGAAAATTCGAGCTTTTCAGTTTCAATTTTTCACGAATCTTTAGGACACTTTGAATCGCGTTAGAATGTGGTTTCCGGTCCAGAATGAAAGCAGGAGTCACCGAGAAAAGGGAGGAAAAGCAACGATGGTGGTTTCGTGAATTTAAATTTTTAACATTCCACCAAAAATTCGAGCTTTTCGGTTTCAATTTTTCACGAATCTTCGGGGCACTTTAAATTGTGTCACAGCGCGGTTTCCGGTTCAGAACAAAAGCAGAAATAACCGTGAAAAGGGAGGAAAAGCAACGATGATGGTTTCGTGAATTTAAATTTTTAACATTCCACCAAAAATTCGAGCTTTTCGGTTTCAATTTTTCACGAATCTTCGGGGCACTTTAAATTGTGTCAGAGCGCGGTTTCCGGTCCAGAACGAAAGCAGAAATAACCGAGAAAGTCGAGGAAAAACAGCAATGGTGATTCTTAAATAAAAACTTTTAATATTCCACCAAAAATTCGAGCTTTCAAGTTTCAATTTTTCACGAATCTCTGGGACACTTTAAATCGTGTTAGAGCGTGGTTTCCGGTTCGGAACGAAAGCAGGAATAACCGAGAAAGGGGAGGAAAAGCAACGATGGTGGCTCGTAAATTCGACGGTGCACCAAATCGTTCGTGGGAAGGAATGTCAGGTTCGAGATACTCCGACCCCATGACCTTAATGGTGGCACGCCATGGCGGCCGCACAGGCATGCGCAGCTACGGTCCAAAAGAAAAGAGAATCGTGCAAAAGCTACTGGCGAGCTTCGTCATTTTTCCAACAAAATACTACCAACGAGAATTCTTCACGAAAGTGATAAAAGAGAAAAATTAGAAAAATAAAAAATGTTTAAAGAAATATAGAAAATGGGACAATGAGTTCCAGGATTGGCGCTAGAAAATTCGTAGGCAGAGCTGATTTCAGAACTATTTCTCTGTCGTTAGTTCTAAAAATATGGCAAATATCGAGTTCTGTTACAAACTTGAGAAAATCACTATAAAAACTGAGTATGGAAATTAAATTTTAAAGAGTGACACTCAATGGCAATTAAAGAATTCCTGAACAGCTGATTTCTTTCGTCACAGTGTTAAAATATGGCAAAAATGATAGATCGGGCTCTGTAATTAAATCACATTTTTGTAAAATATTAAACAGCTGTCATAAATATTAAACAAAATATTGTAAAATGTTAACTCTGTACTCTGACGAATCATATGAAATGTCAAATCATAAATGACAATTTCAACTTGTCAAATGACAAATCACATTAAATCTTAATCTTAACAAACTCGCCCTAAAAACTCGTGAAATATTTTTGAGCGACGCTCTCGCGTTCGTGAAGATATTGGTGACCATAAAAAAATATCAAGGGACAAATACAGACAGTTTAAAGACAATTTTCGAGCTTTCCATCAGAAAGCGTATCAATATTAGTATCAATATTCTCAAGTGTATTAACATTACGAGAAACT
The DNA here is from genome assembly GCF_001263275.1 of Habropoda laboriosa. NCBI lineage: Eukaryota > Metazoa > Arthropoda > Insecta > Hymenoptera > Apidae > Habropoda > Habropoda laboriosa. The sequence continues at coordinate 181,596 of NW_017100221.1, forward strand.
ATTTTAAAAAACAAAATACAACACTTTCTTACCTGACATACCTGTGATTTTCTATTTTTCCAATCCGGAAACTTCATCGTCAAACCTTGTACAGTAACCTAGAAGAACGTTTAAAGTGCATTGAACAGAGACAATAATCATCGGTACCACTCCTATCGCAATCGAAACCAACAAAAGATCCTTCTACATCGCGCGAAAGAAGTTACCATCTAAATTGAATCTCTCCTCCCTGTTGTTCAATCTTCCACTTCCGTTTGCCCCGCGCTCTAATTCATTTACTTTTATTACGGCGATCCAGGAACGAACGATCAACCAGACGTGGAACATGTACAGGCTTTTACTCGTAATAGCAGATAAAACAATCGGAAGATTTTATGTACGCACGCGTACACACGTTCCTGTGTGTGTGTGTGTGGTAATTGTTCGCGGCCCGATAAGAAGGAAAGGAGAAGAAGAGTGAAAAGAAGATGTGGCAATGACCGATAAACGCTTTTATGAGAATAGAAGAGTGGAAGGAGGGGCGGAAAAGGATCTAGGAGGATAGGCTTGCGTCACGAAGGAACTCGGTAACGCGGCCGCGCCCCCGGAGAAAATTGGCAATTTTCGCAAAATTAAGCGAATTGAATCGAATTATGTCGAGCCGGTGACGTCAGCCTTGTAACTCGCTGAATTGGCGAGAAATGTGACTCTCTCGCGTCGCTTACACATCGATGCTGCGCTCCCGCTGGCTCGAACGCTCCTCGATGGGATCTTTAGGGGCGTCGATGATCCATTTTTCATGGTTCGCTTCGCGGTCCCACCGTCTGATGAATTTCTTTTAAGCCTTCCACGAGCACTCGATATTGGATCATTTTCTTTCTGAATCTTCGAAATTTCTTCGATATTTCAGTCACAGCTGCTTTTACTTCTTTTGCTAATTTTTAGGATTTGATTTTGTTATTTTGCATTTTTATTTTATACTGGGAAATGATTTTACGGTGTCTTTTATAGTTGTTTTAATTTATTTATTGAGTGTTGTGAGGAGTTTTTTAAGTTTGAAGAAAACAGTGTTTCTGATTTAGCGTTGTTTAAACCCTTCACTACGAAAGACGTGTATACAGGGTGGACCACGTGAAACAGTTAATAACCGGGGAAATTGAACGACTGGAATGGGAATAATTGAAACTTGAGGTTGTTGCAGGAATTGGCTGGTGGATTGGAGGTTAATTGAATCAAGTGTAATTGAATTTGCCAGTTTTTTGACAAAGTATGATTGAAACTGAAGAAACATTGAAACATGTCAAGAACAAGTTTGTTTGGTATTCTTGAAGATACTAAAGTAGTGGACCCTTTTAAAATTCGTATACAGGGTGGGCCAAGTAAAACAGGCCACCTAATTATCGTCTAAATAGCTATAGTGATGCGAGAAAAATTTTAAACGGTTTCAAAGGGTGAGTAAGATGGAAGAAAAATATTTTACTAGAAAAAATAGCGAAAAATGAAAAGAAGTTTCTTGTTTCAAATAATTGGAAATTCACTCTATTGAATAATTCCAAAAGGCAACATTTCTTACAAATTTTCTTTACTAAACGTAAAAAACAATTTCATCCGAGAGAAGTATTGCAGCTATAGTGATGCCAGAAAATTTTTATACGCAATTTAAACGGTTTCAAAGAGTGGATAAAATGGAAGAAAAATATATTTCTCTTGTTTCAAATAATTACAAATTCACTCTATTCCAAAAGGCAAAATTTCATCCGAAAGAAGAATAACAAATTTAGCAGAAAGTTCCGAAATCTTATAACATTTCAGGCATTAATTTTTTAACGAAGAAAAATTCACACAAAATATTCGACATTTCCGCGACAAAACGTACACTAGCAGAATTGTATTCGAAAGATTTCACAATACCCGCACAAAGTTACATTCACCTTAATTAAATTATTTAATTATACAGTTGCCGATCTTACGCTTGCAATTTATAATTGCGAAACTTCGAAGCCGCTAATCAGCTGCTTCAGTTCACTTCGCGACTTCACGAGCGGCGCGCATTGATTTCGAAGCTTAATTATCGACCTATCGATTAATATTCAAGCCGAAACTTGTGTGTTCCCGCGGTTCTACGCATCGATAACTTGTACAGAGTAGTACAAATTGTCGCCGAAAGTTTCGGCAATTAGCTTTCGTACCCAAAATTGACCGACTTTATTTCCAAACGACACGATCGATTATTCTATCGGTAACGTCGAAACATCAGGAAGTTGGTATTTTCGCAAACTTTAACTTCATATAAATTACGCGAAACTTGCTCTAGAACTGATATACCAAAATGTGAAACACGTCAAACAGGAAAATCATGTTCCAAGTTAATATACTCGGTGTGACGTAAATTGCGGTAAAAGCAGGTGATTCTTCATGGATAAAGTATGGAATGAAAGTTTCCTCGCCGGATCCATCATTTTCGAGGGAAATAACTTCAACATGTTGGTTAGCTGCTGTTGGAAGTTAGCAATTCTGAAGAGGAGTTAAAAAGCTCAGTTTTCAAGATATAGCGGAATATTTTAATCGTGGAACAGTAGCAATTGTGTTAAAGTTTCCACCATTTCTTCTGCTTTTCATTTATTTTAGATTAAACACTCCTAGGATCGGTGATTTTTCAGGGAACACTTGCTGAGAAGCTCGGAAGTTTTTTATAACAATAACACGAAAAATTTGTTCTAATTTTCCAAAATTTGGGTCGAATTTTCTTGCTCTTCTGGGCTTGAAATTCTGGGATACTTATCGCAGTCTCTGTTTATCAAGTCAAATGTTTCAAACGAGAGTGAAATTTGGCTTGGGTGAATAATAAAAATTAATTTCAATTCCAGCTTTCGTTTCAATTTATGAATCGGAGGATTACCAAATATTAGGTCGTGTCGAATTTTACAACGCGGATCAATATTTCCAGCGAAAATAAAATCAAATTTAATAAGAAAAATGTAAGCGTCTCGTCATTCCAAAATTCTTTTCAATTTTCTCCTTTCGGGGAAGGACATTATGTCGTCACTGTAGAATTTTCTTGGATTTTAATTATAGGAGTAACTTACAGGGTGACCTAATATAATTAATCCATAATATCCCCTATAACGCGGGAAATATGGTACAAATTAAGTTCCACGGATGTCCCTCTTCGGGTCAAATTTAATTAACCCAATATTCCAAAATTTCAAATCCCTTTTTTTTTAATCGTGTCGTATGGGGGCAGTAGCAATTTTTTAATCGCGTCACAAGGGCTTCCACTGTACCAAACCTAAGCTCACGCTTAAGATCCACAATCACCAAAAAAAAAAAAGAAATCCCAAGTCAAGGAATGAAACTTCTCGCAGAAAACCCCCGGAAAAAAGCCACGGTTAAGCCGAAGAATCACTATGGCTTATTCCGTAGAGTCGCGCGCTCACGGCTCGTTCCGGAAGGCCGGTGAAAATCAATAACCCAATCAGACGAGGCGAATCCGCCGCTGAAAATAAATTCATCAATCGTGGGTGCTCCGGGAAGGGGTGGCTCGAGAAAAAAAAAAGGAGTACGTAGTCGGGCTCGGCCTGACACATATCGAAGGAACAATGGAATTCGACGCGGAGGAGAGCTCAGCTCGCGCTCGTTCCCGTTCATCGAAAAGGTCAGAACTAGCTGTCTCGTGGAAGGCGTTAATTGACTTTAAACCACCGATGGTTTACAGTGTCGAGCGTATTGAACAAAGAGCGGCGGACAGAGATGGCGAGAGATGGAGGGACGAGTTCTAACGCGAAGTCAATTAGCATAGGCACCGAAGTTTGCTGACTCGATACTGCCAGGTGACGAGGGGCGGAAAGAAGAAGCAAGGGTGCACTTGGGAAAGGGACGGCCCGGGGGTGGATCAACTGTCGGGGAAGAGAATGTTAGAGGCCGCGGGCGATTCACAGTCGGCGTCGATGACTTTATATACAGTCGGATAATTGCCGGCGTGAATGATAAGCTGCTTAATTGGAGACCTGTTTTCGACAAATTGCGCCGATATGGCGTTAAGTGTGCCTTTTGCGGATCATCTAACGCGTTTGTGTTTGGAATGTGCATTTCGTTGTGAAAGTGGTTGTAAGTCAAAAGTTTAGAGAATTGAATTTATCTTGCGTCGCTTCTATCTTTTCGTGGAAGAGATTGTAAGAGCAAGTATTTTGAGAAATATTTTATTACATAGTGAACATACGCGTTCGAATGTGTTTTTGTGCTTGGAATGTGTATTTCGTTGTGAAAGGGGTGGTAAATCGAAAGTTTAGAAGAATTGAATTTATCGCTTATCTGGTGTTACGTCGATTTTTTCATAGAAAAGAGTTATATTAAGATTGCAAAGAAGATTATAAGAGAAGAATGGACAAATACGTTTTAATACGCCCAAAGGGTAAATTTTAAATATTTCGAAACGGATAATGTGTGATTTAGGCCACTTTTATGATCACCGCCACACGTTGGAATGTACGATTTGGAAAAGAGAAATTCTTGGTGGAATATTAGCTTTCTGTGAAATGGATTGAGGAAGAACAGAATTGGGATTTGGGAATAATTGATGGGAAGTGTGAAGCATAAAGTGACATGTGCAGAGGTTTTAAGGTGGGTTAGGGTGAGAAATATCTGATAGGTATTTCGGTATATCGGATGATAAAGATCTATATACTTCTCTTTACGTGAGACTATAACTTTGTGACATTGATTACAATTTTTTTGTTTTTAATTTATCTTGCACAGTTTATAGAAAAATTGGGTAAATTTTGTACTTGACAGAGATGTTAGTACACATTAGGTGCGGGTACCATTTCTTAAATGAGAAATATTGCAATTTTTACTTGAAATTTTCAACATTTGTATAAACAATTTGTTGAATGTTTCATTGTTACCAAAATGGCAATAGAGCTTCTGCAGATAGTTTTACAAAAAAACTCTGACACGGAGACGAGTGGCGGAACATGAAACAGAATGCAAACGTGGTAAAGTTTCAATTTGAAATTCGGGAAAATCTTTTTGAAAAAAAAAAACAAAAATGGGAAAAGTGTATCGCGCCGCGATAAACTATCGTCCGGAACAGGTGAAAATTGTCTGTATTTCGTGACAGGAGATTATAAAATATAAAAGGTTCGAACATGCGTTGGTCGTGTTGCTTTCACATTTTCACGCCATGCATAAATATGCGTTCCATTCTCAGTGCAACACGTCCATATATAAATTGACTTGATAGATAGAGTCGACTGGATGGAATATGAAATCGAAGCATAAATTACGCGAATAAATGGAAACTGAAACAAATATCAATGGAAATATATCGATCCGTCTTTATTATAGACTCTGGACGCAAAACTGATACGATTCACGGGACCGTATTTCGTACGTGAATACGGCTATTAAATATTTTCAATATACAGGGTGTCCTAATTTGTTTCGATCAAACTTTCCCAGTGCGTTCTATGGGCATAAGAGAGAGAAAAATGTTATATGAACATAGGTCGTTTGAAGCTTCGTTAACAAGTTATGGCAATAATACGAAATACGAAATACAAATTCGTTACCATACTCTTTAACAAAGCTTCAAACGACCCATGTTTATATGACATTTTTTTCTTACTTATACCCATAGAATATACTGACGAAGTTTGATCAAAAATAATTCGGACACCCTGTATATATCACTGAAAGGTTGAATCGGTAAAGTCATTTTCTACGAAAAAGGTAGTTTTTATCGAAATTTTTCGGTTTATTTCTCTACCAATTTTCGTCTGGGCTTCTATTCTCAACGTTACAAGAGGAAGCATTCGTAAATTAAGAAAATTTGAAGAGAAATAGTCGAAGAAACGAAAGTTTTTGCTGTAAAAGCAGAATTTCGAGTATTTACAAAAATCGACGACAACTAATTCGAAATGTATTTCGCAACATCAGCTGTCCCTTTGAAATTTACCGCCAGTAAAGATCTATTTATATCGAGTTCGAAAGCAGAGACATTATCTTTCAATATAAATGAGACTCTACATAGATTTACGAGGAGTAAACTCGTCGTCGGGATGTCAGCAACCATTTTACCAAGG
>NW_017100221.1:187682-188296 GCF_001263275.1 Habropoda laboriosa
CACATTTCTGCACTTACAACGCAAAGGTGGCGTTTACGGGAGATGCAGTTTCACCGGAAACAAGGCAAGGATGAAACCTCAACACTTGTGAAACGCCGCCATATGTTGTGTCTCAATAGCTTCTTGCGTAAATACTTCCGCTGAACCTAAACATCTGCGCGTTAATACGCTGCGTAAATTTGCTGAAATCTCATACAGCGGAGGATTGCGTGCAATGTGGGTGCAAAAACGGAATCGAGTTTTTTGAAACGCTCAAATCTTTTATTTTTGTAATAGAGTTTTGCTTCGAGCATTTTATTCGGCTTTTCACGCTGAACATTTGTCGTTTTTTCCCGTAGATTTGCATACTTCGATAAATCTTTGTTATAAGTCTCGAAGAATTTTGACGGTTTTTGGATTGCAAATAGTTTGAAACTTCTCGAGGGTAGTTTTATTACAACGAATAGTGGATTGTGGTAAAAAAATTACTCTTCAACGTGTAAAAACCTCATGAGCTGTACTAAAACATCCAAAGAAAATTTGAAAATTTGATAATATACATAATTATATGTATACGAAATAATAATTCTGTAAAATATTAGCAAAGGGCGTGAGATTCTTGCTGAAAAGATGAA
>NW_017100221.1:188331-192333 GCF_001263275.1 Habropoda laboriosa
ACACATTCCATTTAAAAAATTCAACGTCATCTTGATATCTCGTAAACAATTATAAAACACCCTTTTAAAAAATTATTCGTGATGGACAAGTTATCTGACCCACTCTGTATACTCCTATACTTACACAGCTCACCAAAAAAATTGTAACACCTAGAAATTTTGGTTGCACAAATCTGGAAGTCACACATGTTTTTCAGGGAACTCTCAGGAACAAATGACCCGTTTTAAAAATTGCAATACCTATATAGAAATTTTAGTTGCACAAATCTGGAAATCACACATGTTTTTCAGGGAACTCTGAGGAAAAAATGACCTTTCTTAAAAATTGCAATACCTACATAGAAATTAGGGCTGCACAAACCTAGAAATCACACATGTCTTTCAAAAAATGACTCCTTTTTAACAAAATTCTAATCATCCCTCCCTCTCAACACTCCAAAATACCCACGCAAATCTCAGATCCCTGCGACATCACACTTCCACTATCCCAATGTTCGCAATCCGCCCCATTCGACACCTCCCCAACACTCCCGCCCAATCGTCTCCCCGAAAAGCCTGCCCCGTCGAAAGAACCGAAACCCAGAGGACGATCCAGCAAAAGAACAAATCCCTCCAGCAAACAGCTAAAACAACATCGTTTACCCTCACGCAACATCATTATTACAAGACCATTATAAACCACGTATCCCCTTCTTTTCCACCCCCGTCACGCTCGAACCTCCACCTTCCCCTAAACCAGAAAGCTCGGTCTCCCACGTGAAACCCGGACAATTACCAAATAACCTCAATCAGAGTTTCCCCCTATGCCAGGCAGAGCCACTCGAAGTTCCACCGTGAAAGGAACAATACCGTCGAATGCAAACGGCGCGACACGAGAATGGGGGGGCAAAGGGCGTACACAGCGACGATTCGCGATGTCGAAACGTTTGATGCGCGCGAGAAATGGCCTCTGTCTCGCCGGTTTCGAAAGAAACGAGCGTGAAGAAGAGAGAGAGAGAGCGTAAAGCCCTGGAAGAAGAAGGCTGGTGTGTAATAGGAGCGGTGAAGACGAGGTCAGAGGTCGAGGAGAACGGAAGAGGGAAAAGAGAGCTTGAGAATGGGTTGAGGACAGCGGCTGGCAGGGTTGACGGTGAGAGAGGGATGGAAGAGAAGCACGATGAAGGTTTTACTGCCGCGGTTATGCCCGCCGGTTTGCGCAATTTCGGTGTATCTGAATTGGCGGAGGAGTCGTATCTAAACGAGGCCGGATGAATCTGCACACCCCAACCCACTCGGATTCTCTTCCACGACGGGGGTAGGAGGGCCGTGGTCCCATAAAAACGTTGTAACGCTGCTTTCCAAGCGTAAGGTTCCAAGTGGTGAGGAGCTGGAACCTGGGGGTGAAAGAAGGGATAAAGGAGACCAGCCACTCTAAGGAGGATACAGTCTATGATCGCGAACAGTGTGCGTGCAGCTTTGTTGGAATCCACGTAAGAGACAGGAAGCTCGGAGCTGTATCCGCGACAATAAAATGTACCTCCGCTATGGCGGTTTCTTGATACGGCCGCGAGCCTGGCTAGAGGGTTCAGGGTGTATTGATTTGGAGGATCAAGTGGGCATGAAACGTGTTTCGCTTTTAGACTTGTTTCTAGACGAAGCTTCGGGTCATCTTGGACGTTCCTGTGGTTTTAGGCTGTTTGTTGGAATTAGGCGATGTCGTTTCAAATGATTTCTGTAATACTGTTTAAAAAATACTGTTTTGGTTGAAATAATTTCTGTAAGTATTGAACAAGGAAGTTAGGGTTCCCGGGGTTTTAGGCTGTTTGTTGGAATTAAGAACTTTTGTCTGAAATAATTTCTGTAGTTATTGAAGAAGAAAGTTAGGGCAACTTGTGACACCTGTGGTTAGGCACTGTCCATGGACAGTCTCATTCTTACCTGTACCAGATTCTCTGCTGAAAGAAAAAGAAGGTAAATGAGAAGAAGAAGACTCATCGGTGGACGAAGGATTTTTGTGTATTTATGGAAAATTTGAAGACACAATAATACAGAGAATGCTATATGAAAAATGTACGAATAAACCGAAAATATGATATTCGTTACAATATTTAGCGAATAAAACAGTCGCCTATCTAGCTTCTATTTTTTTTAATTATATTCGTGAAAATTTAAATTTGCATAAAAATCAGTAGTTACTTATCAGCTGCTAATATTTCTAAAAAACACAAATCTTCTCCAAAAATTGTGAATTCTGTTCCATAATCTGAGTTGCTAATAACCCAACTTTAGTGGCTGCTGTGTCTTAAAATAAATAAATTAAATTACACAGAACCGATTTAGAAAACTGAGGAATACTGAAAACACCTTCATTCTCTTAGAAATTCAGATTTTTATGTATGCAGAATTAATGAAAAGAATGCAGAAAATTATGACAAATACTTCATTTCAGTGGACTTATATTTTTTCCAAAATGAACAGTTTAAAATTGTAGTAAATTGCACGATGACCTAATAGTTTCGGCTGATGGAAAATTGAATTTTTAAACAAATAGGTTATTTAAAAAAAACCCATTTCGGTATCATATACACTCTTCGATACCGTTCAATTTATATTTATATACAGGGTGGTCTACGTAAAACAGACCAGCAGAGGTTCTGAACTTCCATCTGCAATCTGTGTATTTCAAGTATTTTCTGGAAAATCAGTCGTTAGCTAGATATTACATACTTTATAACACACTCATCTCCAGGAAAGGAAATTTGTGACTTCCTATATCTTGAATTTCAAAAGTATCCCATAACCGTGTAAATCATATTTTACTACAATTCTTCGAAACCACAAACAATCTTTTTTCTAATTTTTTTAAACCGTCAAGTAACAATATTTTTTTTTAATTTTCACTTCTGCATTAATTTCTTATCAGCTCGCAAGTTTTTTTCGCAAAGGTAATCAATACAAAATCATGGTAATCGATATTTGTCGAGCATCGTCGTCTAAGAGTCGAAAGTTTCAAGGATTTCTCGCGGCTTTCAAGAGGACAATCATTCTTCCCGAATTCGCCGAGCGAAAATGTGTTAACGACCATAGTTTCGTCGGTCATTCGCATGATCATTCTTTTACAGCGAAACTTCTGTACTTTAGGAGATTACGATGCGAACGAGGATCTTACGAGCAGGAGCAAAAATGTGCACCGGAAGTGGGGTCAAGTGCCATTAAGTTCTTGCAAGCTTGGCAAGAATTTCATTTCTTGACAAGAAAATATTTATTGGCGATAAAGAAGGGCGTAGCAACGCGTTTATGGACTCTCTTAAATCAAAGACAAAGAAACTGACTGTTTACCGTGAAAACCGCCAACTGCTCCAACTATTTAGACGGAATTTTAAGTTCAGATCTTTCAAGTCGAATATAAATTTCTTAAAAATTCCGACGAAATTGACAATTGACCAACAGCATCTTTAATTCGGTGTAAAATTTTGTGTAGTAACTGTAAGTAAATTTTTGGAGCTTCATAAGTTAACCCTTTGAAACCTGAGAAATTTTCATTTGAGTGTTAATATCTAAAAAAAAGAAGCTGAATTCCACCGAGTTTAGTTACTTCAAATTTTTGCATACAGCTTAATTTAAAATTGAAAGGGTTGAAAGTTCGATTTAACCTCTAATTATGGTAAAAACCACGAAGTATCGCTGCAAACGTGAAATGTGCGCCTTTTCCTTTTTTCTCCTCCGAGCTTTCGAAATTTCACCCGAACCAGAATCCGTCAGCGAGCCACGGTCCATCACCGGCGGAATTAATAGTGCTTGCTATTAATTTATCGATGACGCGTGGTGCGTTGCACAAAAGAGGGACAAAAAAAAAATGGACGCAGCGATGCAGAATGCTTTTTCACAAGCGAAAGTTTAACAGCGTTCGTTGCGACATTGCGACGTTACCATCCGCGGTATTAAACGGTTAAATGTTAAATTTCACGCGTTGTTTAGTTTTATTGGTCCGGTTATGTCCGTCCATCTATCGTTTCTCGTTCG
>NW_017100221.1:192370-193599 GCF_001263275.1 Habropoda laboriosa
GACAGGAATAATTATAAATCAAGAACGTTCAATTTCGTTTCCGTTTCGTGGTGTTTTTCGGTGATTGCTCGGCGAAGTAACGAACGGAAAATCGAATTCAGTTAGGTTTAATTGCGTTCCATAAAGGAAAACCTCGTTTTTCGGTCTGAATTACGGACTAATTGCGAGACGTTCGAATTTATTCTGATTTCATGTTCCCAAGCGAAGATTGGTTGTTTTGGTGATAATACAGGTAATTGTTAGTGTTGCTCTTTGTTTTATTTGAATTTTCTGTAACGTGTAGGAATTTCGTGCCAACTTGCATTCGCTCGATCAAATTATTATTTATCTTAACTAACATATTTTTTTAATTTATTACCGAATAATGAAAGGATTCGTTCAGTCAAATTGTAATTTATTTGAACTAACACATTTTGAAATTTACTACTGAATAATTTCTTTTTTGAATTTTATTTTATTAGCAATCAGAATGCATTTCTGCGAGCTAATTTGCTGACTTGGGTACTGTTTTCTGCACCTCTTGTAGCGTGACGAGAACTTGGCCATTGACAAGCCCTCCTCAACCATCAGTTAGGTCTGCTGGCCAATAGTAAATAATAAAATGAATTCTAATCGCTCCTTCCGATGCCAAGTACAAAATTAAGTAAAGAGAAGAAAGGAAAGGAAAGAGCTGTGTCAGAGCTGTTACTTGTACATCGTACAACGAAATGAATTGTGATCGTGCTGTTATATTTCACACTTGTATGTCATTGAAACTTTTTCATTAACACTTTAAGTAGTAAATTTTTACTTCTCCAATTTTGCCTTAATTTAGAAGGAGTAAAAAAATCAAGTTTCCGCAGGTTCACAATATTTATATTTTACATGAAATTCCTCAGTCATTCCTTTGATTTTCAAATTTATAGCTATTCTGAGGCTCCTTAGATTAAAAAATAAAATGCGTAGGTGTTATACATATCCGTACTCCCTTCTCAAACTTTAAATGTAACAATTCCAACAAACTATGTCAAATCTGAGAACAAACGCGGTTTGAAGTGACCAGAAATGGAGATTTTCTCGCATCAGAGGGTTAGTACCGAGGAAGCACGAAACGACGGAAGCCATCGCGAACGTGGCTTCCTCTTTTATCGCTTTCTTCGACTGTTCCCCTTTTGCATTCCGTCAAACCACGCTTGACACGCCGAATCAAACGAGATTTCACGAAAATTCGATGCAGAAGAATCGCCGGG
>NW_017100221.1:193614-215407 GCF_001263275.1 Habropoda laboriosa
GTTTCATAGACGAGGCGCCACGTTTGTCTTGGCTGTCAGAAATTTCGAAGAAGACGCAAGAGACGTTTATGAAGTTCTGGTGCAATCTGAAAGTTTGATAAGTCTGCACATACGCGGCGGAACTTCCGTGGATCGACCGATGGAAACGATTCGCGAACTTCTTAGCGACCACCTTTGCAAACACGATCAGCCATTTTGCCGCTTATTGGTTAACCCGTTTAGCTGTTGCGACGACAGCTAAGGAAGAGTGAAAGCGAAATCAGCTGTTAAACCTTTTAATCCATTTTGTACGTGAACAGGTACGTGGAAGAGCATTAAGGGAGTACGTCACTTTGAGACGCCCTAAAAATAGGGGAAATTTGGGAATTTTTTCAAGCTTCACTTTTTTCTGAGAGTAGAAATGTAACTTTCACCTTTTTCTCTAATTGTTAAAAAGTAAAAACATTACAGCAGTCCTGCAAGCAAGCGTTTTAAATTTTTCGAATGCAAAGAAACCATATTTCAATCATTTTAATACATAAGTAAACAATGGTGAACTATTTTTCCAGAAACCTCCAGGTACAGATATACATATATTTTATTACATGTGTCTATAATTCATTTAATCCTGAATACAACCCTGTAAATAATTTTTCCAAAAATTTCTGAGTATTTTTGAAAATTTAAACTATACCTACCCTTTACCAAAGACTATAACAGACTATCCGAATAAGGGTTAAATCTCTGTCGCCTCCTGATCAGTAGCAATTACTGTATTAGTAAAAATGAACCTGCAGCTGTAAACAATTAAAATGCAAACTAATTTGATAAATATACTGCAATGGAAGAACCAATTCCAATTTGACATCGAGCTCGCTATATCGCTTCCACGGACTATACACCGTCCTATACGAACGAACTCATTACTCAACCTAATACACTGCTCGCCCACAAAATCGTACCACCTAGAAATTAGGGTTGCACAAATCTAGAAATCGCGTATATTTTGTCGTACTATTCTACAGAAAAAGTGACCTGTTTTAACCAAATCTTAATCATTCTTCCCTCTCGACACTCCAAAAAACGCATATAACTCTCAGATCCGTGCAATTTAATTTTCAAGGTGTTGCAATTTTTTTAGCGAGCACTGTGCAATCACCTCCAATAATCGGGAAAACGGGACAATTAAGAAACAGGGAAAGGAAACTGTTTGGCCCCCTTAGATGACATCTCTTGCCTCTAAACTGACCTAAGCTGGCTAAGAATCGTTACCCGTGATTTCGATCGAGTCTCCCGAATCCGCCACAGCGTTCATGGGCCGGTAATTGCCGTTGTGGAACAAGCCCGATGGAAACGCGCGGCTAGACAGTGGCGAGGAGAGGGTGAGAGACAGGGTTGAGGAAGAAACAAGGCTGCGGGCAATTTGAATCGTCCGCCTTGTTAGCGGCGTTAGACAGAAAGAGGAACGGCTGTTCTTGGATCCGAGGTTACTCGCTGCTAGAGAAACAGAGAGAGAGAGGAAGAAGGAGGGGTCTGTCCGCTTAAGAAGCAGTAAAAATGACACAAAGGAGCTAGCTCGACGGGAGAGACAGGAAGGAACGAGAGGAAAGGTGAAGCTTGGGAAAAAGAAAATGGAAAGGCCACGTTGCGCCGCGTGAAATTCAAGTGGATTTGTGACAAGTGGTTGCTAACGACGTGTACACAAGCTACGGGACGACAGCGCCGCATGGAAAATGAGACCGGAAACACGGCCGAGCACGTGGTCGTCCTGACGATTCACCGTTCCCGTGAATTCGACGTGCGAACCTGTCCATCGATCATTTGTTTGATTTCAGCTGAGATCTTGGAAAAATTGAATGGAAGTCTTTCCGATGTGTAGCTTTGACCGTTTTGATGCCCCTTAGGGGGATATGTGTACAAGGACTGGTAGAATAGTCTGCTGATTTGGAAAGGTAAATGATGAAGGTGGCACAGGTATAGTCAGTGGAACAAATAATAGCAAACTTGTGAAATCGGTTAGTATGCTTCGAGTGTTTTAATAAGGGATTTGACAGAAGTATGAGAAGATAAGGACCTGAAGCTTCAGTTAGGGCACTCTTAGAGTTTTCTTGCCTTCCATTTTTAGGTATAGTCTGTGGAACAAATATAGCGAGCACGTAGAATTAGTCAGAAATCAAAAGAAATATGTTTCAAGTGTTTTAATAAGGTAATTGATAGGAATTATGAGAAAATAAGGACCTGAAGTCTCAGCTAGGGCACTCTTACCTTCCATTTTTATGTATAGTCAGTGAAACAAATATAGCGATTTCATAAAATCAGTTAAGAATCAAAAGAAATATATTTCGAGTGTTTTAATAAGGGAATTGACAGAAATATGAGAAGAAAAGGACCGGAAGCCTCAGTTAGGGTATTCTTACCTTCCATTTTTATGTATAGTCAGTGGAACAAATATAGTCAGCTCGTAAATTAAAGCACCAAGTGACAGCACAACTTGTATATTGAAGTATAGTGCATTCTGTGTTAGGGTCAGTACAATAAAAGGACAAATTAAAAGTGCCAATTAATTTTTTTAATATTTGAAATTTCTTTCTGTGCCTGACGTATATACCTGTGTGATCAATTGGTCAGTCGAATTTTAAAACCGTGGAACCATATTTATTTTATGTACTATACTTGCACTTCACATTTTCGCACTATAGAACTACGAATTCCAAAAAATAATTAATTCAATTAAAGACATTTGACAGGTGCTTTGTATTTACTAACGTAGAGAATATTCTCAAGCACTGATACACTGCAATAGTGCACGTATGACACGTTTAATTTTTAACCCTTTTTATTTAACGTACCGTGTACTATTTCAACATTTTCCTTCTTTTCAAAGAGTTCTCTCTATAAATTATGACATAAAAAAAAATAACTTAAACCAGTAAAATAGAGTTTTCTCAATTTACTTTGATCGACTCTTAACGATAATGTCGCTGTTTTCCGTGATACTCATGGCTCTCTCGACGCTCGTTTGCTGAACACCCAGCAGTTTGGCAGTGGCCACAGGTGGGAGGCAATTAGCCCGATTGGCTTACCTGCCCGCCTCCTATCCTCACACACATATGTACCTTCCTAAATCCAGTCGTAGCCCCAGGCCGTTAGCACGTGCCTGATGTAGTTGTATGATAGTTGAAGAACGAAATTTATTGCTTTTCTTCCACGAGAATATACACTGCCGTTCATAAGTATTAGGACACCCGTTATGTTCCTACAGAAAATATTATACGACTTAAATTGCAATTCTTCCCTAGATATAGTATCACGGATAATAGATGGGAATTACGAGGAGATTGCATATTTTATTATAATTGTGCGCTTTTTTAGAAGAATAAAGTAGAGAAATTCAACGTGGAGAAACAGTTGCACGGAATATAGTCTGATACGATGTTTAGATCAGAAGCCTCTCTACTATATCGAAACAGTGACTGTCAATAAAACGAACTGTTTAACAGTTTTTTATAAGTTTATAAATGAAAACAATTTTTCATTTGTAGTAACCTAATCTTACGAAGTTCCATACTGAATAATTTCTTTTTAGATTTTAATAATTTTGAAATGACTCTTTAGATTTTCTTCGTACACAATAAGTGTCTTAATACTTACAAATAGAAGTTTATACAGTGTCTACAAAATATTTCATCCTTTTCAAAAAATTAACACTGGTCACATTGGAGGAAAAAAAAAGAAATAGGTACATTTTTTTTATGGACACGCTGTATTATAGTATTTTCTGGTATCTCTTGTAAGATAAGCATCTTTATTTCCCCGTTCTTTAACTCTTTCACTGCTGTTGGCGCCTACAGGCGCTTTGAAAATGTGCTCGCGCTGTGCCCTTGGAGCCTATAGGCGGTTTGAATATCTTCTCGCGCTGCGCCCTTGGCGCCTATAGGCGTTTCGAATATTTTCTCGCGCCGTGCCTTTTGGCACACTTTCACCTTAATTGAAACCTCAGTTTTTGTCCTCTACACACTTCCACCTTAATTCAACCAAAAAATTTTGTAAACGACAAATTGTAATTTCAAAATGTTTAAAAAACGAAAAATTTTGCAACCGCGATTAAACATCTGAAAGGGTTAATATCGAAATAATCTCACGTTAAATTGTCTAAAATCTACCGCACCAAGGATAAAAACGTAAAAAGTACTGTATACCGTTGAAAAATAGCTACATTTTCGAGAAACAATTCCCTCTTCCGAGAAACCTCTATTTTCCCTCGGAATATTCACGAACATCAATCCAAGACACCAGCTGGCATCGTTCAGTCCGGTTAAAACAATCCTCCGTGACACGTCGCTTTCAAGAAACACTCGCGGGGCAAAGTTTGCCCCGGTTCTTTCTTCAGTTTCCTCTTCTGTGAAGCTCTTTCGCGGTGTTGTGAAAAACCAGCGGTGGTCTCCAGTCTAGTGTTCGTCGCTGTGTACTCGGTTCAAGTGCGCAAAGAAGTGAAGAGAGGAGAAGTGAAAAGATGGAAAAACGCGGACGCAAAGTGTCCGGCGAACCTCTAAATCGAGTTAATCCATCGATCGTTGAAAAATACACAGGGACACGAGGAATCTGGCTGAGGCATTTTCACACACGCACACACACGCGTCTGTACATATTTTTGTTCGTCGATGCTTTACGAAAAAGAGTGTCAAAAATGGTGGAAAGAGAGAGAGAGGGAAAAAAAAGAACGATCCACGCGACGTTTTACAGGTTCGCGCGATATCGCGGCCAGTTTTACAGCGAAACTAGGGGGGAAAAAATGGCGGATGGAAACGGAAGAACGGCGTGCAGAACGATCGGGGGTAGGAATGTATAAAAGTCAAATCCTTGTAGTAAATTCTGCGGAAAGGTAAATAAAAAGGAGTATCGATTCGTTCGACGTAATAAACAAACGGTTGCACGTGCGTGCACGGTGCTCGATAAAAGTGATCGGGAGTTAAACGACTGAACTTGATACCGGGGATGAATTAATACGAAACGGGGCGCGGAGTTGCGCGAGCTTGAAATTCAATAAAATATCGAGAGTACCGGTTGACAGGAAAATATGAAATTGTTTAATTTCTCCTCAAATTGCTTTCGTTTCGATTTTTCTGTTTTTCTTTTTTTTCTGGTTTTTGTAGAGGTTCGTTAGGTGGTCGGGGATATTTTGTTTGATCGTTTATTTGATGAACGGCAATGGAATGGTTAGATACAAGTTTGATAAATTTGTGGATGTTTAATGTTGGTGTTAGGGTGGGTGTTGGTGACATTTTTAGGTTTGGATGGGTATTGGTAAAATTTCGGGTTGGTAGTAGTCAAATTTTGTGGAAATTTGCAAAGGGCTGCATTTGGGCTTCATAAGGTTCTCATTTATGTAAGTGCTTCGTTGTTTTCTGTGGAATAGTTTTATCGCTATTTTATGCACTGTTTTTACTATTTTACTAATTTCTATACAGTATTTTATTACTATTCTATCACTGTTTCATATTCTATTTTAAAGCAGTTCAGTTGCACTCTGTAAAATAAGGATGAAGTGTTTTATCAGAATATATTAGAGTTTGCCAGAACTTCTCTCACAATAAACAGAATATCAGACTAAATTTCGAAAGCCATATCAGTTATCCTTTATTTTGGAAAACTTAAAAATTAAGAAATTATCTCACAACCATGATGCTCAACTACCCTTAAACTGGACGTCTCTATAATCTAGAAAGACTTCCGTTTTATTACAAGCTTCCAAATTGAACAATTTTGTTTTTTTACCCAATAATTCGATAAATTTAATAATTTTTCAAATTTAATAATTGAACAAATTTTTAAATTTAGTTCACGCTCAACGAGCGACCTTACACTTATGAACAGAAGTATATCTGACGTTTGTAACGAAGAGTTTGCGTTAATTCAATTTCCAAAGAAAAACCGAATAATTATTAAAAAATAAGAGACAAATATTTTAAAAAGGAGGAAAAGGAAATACTATAGCGACGACCGCAATAATCTTACCTAGGAAAAAGTTTGAAAACGAGAAGACGCTTAAATGTTCTCCGCCAAATTCAAAAGTTCAGTGCAAATATTGATCTAAATTACGAAATTCGACACGAATTCACGAGTCGACTTAACACTTGTTTCACATGCTCGCTCTTGATACGAAGTATTCCAAGCCAATTACCCCATTGCAGAGTAGAAAAGCAGCAGAACAAACGTACAGAACGAGGCGTCTCGGCGTGTCGGAAGAGAAAAGGAAAGAAGAAGAAGAAGCATCTAAAGAGACGACGAAGGTGTGAGAAGTCAGAGAGTGACTAACGATCTTCCTGACTAACGTTCTGTCTATCGACGCTGCTAATTCGTCATTTCTCGCACGTCGAGTGATTCACGGGGCTCCAACAGGATAACGAGGAACCGGTCGTCAGCATGATACAACACAGGCCAGCCCATTATGCGGGCTCCACTTGGTCGCTCTCGTTTCGACGATCACAATGACTCGTTTGTTCCGTCGGCGCGACCGTTTTACCGAGGATATATACATTCAAGGTTCGTCGCGGTTTGTCGGGATTACACAATTATGCGAAATATCAGCTGGGACGGGACGAACGGGAATTACACGGCTAATAATTGGGCCAGAGGTCGTTGGGATTCGGTTCATTCTTCCGAGGCGAGGAATTGAAACGAATGATTATTGGATGACTAACCCGGCGCGTCTCGCATTTGACACCAAGGTTTTTCTGGCTGTGTTCCTTCGTCGATGCGACGGTTTCTAATTTTATGCTCGGTTTTTATTCAGAGTAGAAATTTTTTTATTTCACCTCGGTTTTTATTCAGAATGGAGATTTTTTTCAATTTTCTGCTTGGTTTTTATTCAGAGTAGAGATTTGCGAAAGTGTAATTCTCAGTTTACGAATTTTTTCGATGGGAGTTTTTGTTTTATCTCTTCGTTGGCTACCTGGGTCATTTATGACCCGAGCCAAATTTCACTCTTGCACAGTGGGTGATTAAATTATTAGAGCTACCTGTGAAACATTGACGGTTTTACGTTGTAAGGATTAATTTTCAGATGAAAACCTAGTTATTTGCACAGTGGGTGATTAAATTATTAGAGCTACCTGTGAAACATTGACGGTTTTACGTTGTAAGGATTAATTTTCAGGTGAAAACCTAGTTATTTGCGTCGGAGATTTTGTTTTACCTCTTCGTTGGCTACCTGGGTCATTTGTGACCCGAGCCAAATTTCACTCTTGCACAGTGGGTGATTAAATTATTAGAGCTACCTGTGAAACATTGACGGTTTTACGTTGTAAGGATTAATTTTCAGGTGAAAACCTAGTTATTTGCGTCGGAGATTTTGTTTTACCTCTTCGTTGGCTACCTGGGTCATTTGTGACCCGAGCCAAATTTCACTCTTGCACAGTGGGTGATTAAATTATTAGAGCTACCTGTGAAACATTGACGGTTTTACGTTGTAAGGATTAATTTTCAGGTGAAAACCTAGTTATTTGCGTCGGAGATTTTGTTTTACCTCTTCGTTGGCTACCTGGGTCATTTGTGACCCGAGCCAAATTTCACTCTTGCACAGTGGGTGATTAAATTATTAGAGCTACCTGTGAAACATTGACGGTTTTACGTTGTAAGGATTAATTTTCAGGTGAAAACCTAGTTATTTGCGTCGGAGATTTTGTTTTACCTCTTCGTTGGCTACCTGGGTCATTTGTGACCCGAGCCAAATTTCACTCTTGCACAGTGGGTGATTAAATTATTAGAGCTACCTGTGAAACATTGACGGTTTTACGTTGTAAGGATTAATTTTCAGGTGAAAACCTAGTTATTTGCGTCGGAGATTTTGTTTTACCTCTTCGTTGGCTACCTGGGTCATTTGTGACCCGAGCCAAATTTCACTCTTGCACAGTGGGTGATTAAATTATTAGAGCTACCTGTGAAACATTGACGGTTTTACGTTGTAAGGATTAATTTTCAGATGAAAACCTAGTTATTTACGAAGGAGTTTTTGTTTTATCTCTTCGTTGGCTACCTGGGTCATTTATGACCCGAGCCAAATTTCACTCTTGCACAGTGGGTGATTAAATTATTAGAGCCACCTGTAGAAAACTGACGGTTTTACGTTGCAAGGATTAATTTTCAGATGAAAACCTAGTTATACTGAGTTCTTATTATTTTTTTTATGAAGCATTGATGTTTACAAATTGCAAATATACACTTGGTACACACTTAAGGCAATATTATCTGTC
Organism: Habropoda laboriosa; assembly: GCF_001263275.1. NCBI lineage: Eukaryota > Metazoa > Arthropoda > Insecta > Hymenoptera > Apidae > Habropoda > Habropoda laboriosa. The sequence continues at coordinate 201,846 of NW_017100221.1, forward strand.
GTGTGGACATTATTTTGTATCGGTACTGCAAATTGACACTTGTAAACCACGTGTTACACTTTTGTCGGTTTATAGACCTTGAGTATTTTAATTTTTGTTAATTTTGCTTAATTTTACTACTTATAATGCGCAGTAAATTACTCGAAATGTACGGAAAAAAGAATCAAGGCTGTAGTTGTAGCAAAGGGTAGCTGACTTTATTGTTTTTTAGAACTACATAAGCCAAGTTTCACTGTTTTATGTATCTTTAGTGAAAGAAACGTTAATTAAAAATTATCTAGAGTGAAAACCTTGATATTGCGATTTTATTTCTACAATAACGCGGAAAACATATTTTTCGTATTGTGGCTCTAATAATTTCATTAACGATGTTAGGTATATTCTCGAGAAGAATTTTTATTTTTATCGAAAGTTTGAAAAATTTGACTTGAGGAAGAATTGTAGTAGAGACTTTGATAAGTACGCCAGAGTGATGTATTTCAGATTTTTTGAAAGCTTGAAAGAGTAAACAAATTAAACTTGATCAGAAGCGACCCAGTTTGCCTATGGGACAAAATTATAAATGACTGGATTCTCGTTCGATCGATTTGTTATGTTTACTGAAGTTCTTCAAAGTGTCGTCCGTTCTTGTAAATAGAAACTTGTCATCGTTGATAAATTGTGTCTGCGACCGCTGAAAGTAAACACAACCACCTCTCACACATAGTTAAATATCACCAACGTTTTCAAGCAGAATTAAACAAGAAATACGTCGTTTATAATTTCAGTATCTTTGTTATAACTTTGTAGGAGAATATTTACGATCCTATGTTTATATAAAATTTTTTTAGTTTGAAATCAAACACCCTATGTATCAAGCTAGATATAAATATTGCTATTTAAAAGGAAATTTTCCTTTAAGAATATCCAATACAATTTGGACAATAATTGAGACTCTTAGAAGCCAAAATGACGAACCCCACTTTTTGAAATTCTTTCTATTTTAGTATCGAAGCACATGGCTGGGTGCTTAATTCAATTTGAATTACTGTAAATTTAATTTGACGGAGTTAATCACTTTGACTTCTGAGTGGCCCAATTATAAATCAGTTATAAGAGAAAGCTGGCCAAAAAATCCCCCGAAATGCACAAAAATAAAATTTCAAGAATTCTCGAAAATGCACAACAGTAAAATTCCCAAACTTCTCCAAAATGCGCAAAACTAAAATTCCAAGAAATGCCCGAAGATGCACAAAAACAAATCTCCCGAAAATTCTCGAAAACGCGCAAAAGTAAAATTCCCCCAAATTCTCAAAGACGCTTAAAAATAAAATTCTCTGAAACGCCCAAAATCCTCGAAAACGCCCAAAACTAAAATTCCCACAAACTCTCTAAAAAACGCGCAAAACCAAAACGTCCGTTTAACAATAACCCTTTCTAACGCTCCAATTCGTCAAACTAAATTGCCTCGAATTGCGCGAGAGAAATGGTTCCGAACCGAACGAATCGATTTCCTCGAGTACAATAATCGAAACGAATCGAGCGGCGCGCGAAAGGAATCGATCTCTCAGGTCTCCCCCCCTAGGCCACTCGGTGCAAACTCACGCGAAAGACATTTTTAGAACGCGGTCGTGTCACTTAAGCCATTATTTAAGTAGCGCGCAAGAGGGACGTTAAGTCGTTATTGGTGGAGTGCAACGCTATCGTACCGTGTCCTTGGCAAGCCTGTATTGGAATTCATGGTGAGTGACACAAAAGAGGGGGAAAAAACCGTAACGATGAATACAAGGCTTGTGTGCATTGTAGAGAGGTGAGTCGATATGTAAAAAGAGAGCCATAATATGCCACCTCGTGGCATAACTTCGCAATAGGAATTTTCTCGCGTTACGTATACACACACAAATGCACGCACAATTTGTGTACATACGTGCCCAGAGTATGTACATTTCGCAAATTATTTTTTTTCTTTCTCTCACTCGCGGGTTTTTTCTCTTAGGAATTCAGTTGCCTAGACTCGAAGGACGTAATCATAAACGGCCACTTTAGACGCGAGATTGAACATGGCAAAACGAGTGGGTGTGTTTGAAATAATTTGTACCGAGAGTGAGAATAGCGTATTATCATGCTAATGGATGCAGTTGTAATGCAACTGTTGCGTTACAAGGGTCTTACATGGCTCTGCGGTTCATTACGGAGGGATTTCTGGAACATTCGTGATAAGGGAGGGCAGAACGGTGCTTGTTCATTTTTCTAGACTTCGTTTTTTACACGGAGTGGGCATAATTGAGAGAGTTACCTGTGAAACAGTGAAATTTCTCTTTTTTTATGCTTTATGAACTATTAAACAGTGTACTTTGGAAAAAGTGGTAATTTTCAGTTTTAAAGAAATTGACCGTGGAAGAAATACTTAAAAATTGCCTTAGTTAGTTAATGTAAAAATTGAAAGCTTAAAATTAAAAAATTTAAAGTTATATCATTTTAGCTAGGATAGAGGATGTAGCGAGTAGGAAGGAGGACGAGGGGATAGAAAATTGGACGAGAAAGTTGAAAAAGAAGAGCAAGGAGAAAATGAAACGGAGTGAAATAGGATAAAAGGAAAACGGTGGATCGATAAGTAGGACAGTAATAAAAGAAATAAGTTAGGTTAAATTAAATTAGGGGAATAAGATAAATAGGAATGAAGGGAATGAGCGAATGAATGGACTAAGTTAGCAATGTAAGTAAATTAGGATTAACGTAAACTAAGATAGAAAATCAAGTCCAAATTTCTCAGCTGCGAGGATGTAATTTAGAAATTAAAACTTATGTGAAAATAATAAATTTTCTAATTTCACAGTATCTTCACAATATTGTTGTATTCCGCGGCTCGCGATTCCTTGCGTTGGTTTATTATATTCAATAGGTACGCGGTAGGAGAGCCTGACGGAAACTGGGGCGAAATAAGGGAGCTATTCTGCGCGTAGTACTATTCGACTTTATTAGACAGTTCGGTGACGTTCGCTGCGTGAAGACCGCTAGACAAAAATCTGCCGTTTCGACGGAAAAGATTTCTAGATATAGGTTCGGTAAGTACGAGAGTAGGGGTTGGTCTCAGAGGTCAATGTAGGGAGAGGCGGTGAGGTCTAGGTTCAGCGATGAGTAAAGGATGATGTGGAGGTCTAGGTTTCGGGGTGACTAACGTTAGGATGATGCGGATTTGTTTACGGTTAAGGAAAGGAGGCAGGATGATTAAAAACTAATGAAAGATAGGAGAGAGGTATACGACAATATTCTAAAACTGATCAGCTCATGAAGAAAAATCATCCCTAGTAAATTACGTTCCACAGCTTGCAGAATACAATTATATTCTAAAAATGATCAGCTCATGAAGAAAAATCATCCCTAGTAAATTACGTTCCACAGCTTGCAGAATACAATTTCTGAAAATGGTTGAAAATGAAAAATCACACAATTGTTGAAAATTAATTCATTCTCGCGCCATTGTAAAAATGATCAATTTTCACGCAAAGAGGTCATCTCAAATAAATTACGTTGAATTTAAAAATTAAAAATTGTCAACTTTCAACAGTTTGCAGAATAAAACTTCTGAAAACAGATTTCAGACTAAATTTGTAAAAATTTACAAAATTACACAACTGCTCGCACCATTGTGAAAACTATCAATTTCCATAGAAGAAAAGAAATCATCGTAAATAAATTACGCTCAACAGCTTCCGCAATAAAATCTCAAAACACCCGCCATTTTCACCGAACGCAGTACTTTCGCCGTGATTTTTATCACCTTCGGCGAGAGAGGGGAGGAAAATTAATTAATCGCGCGACAGAATAACCGCGGAAAAATCGATTTCTTTCCCTCGGTCGAACGAGAGCGAGCTTCGACAGCGATAATACGCGAAACGCGTTGCTTTTTTAACACGCGCCGTTTCGCACGATCCTCCTGGCTGTCACAGTGCGTAATACGCCAGTGATTCACGCATGCTTGCCGTCGTGAAAAACCGAGAGAGAGAGAGAGAGAGAGAGAGAGAGAGAGAGAGAGAGAGAGAGAGAGAGAGATCGTCATAAACACGAGCGCGGGACATCAAGGCGCGGCGAACAATTCAAAAACGCCCGTGCATCCCGATATATTTTTACGGCCGATTTGCATTTAAATGGCTCACGCTGCTTAACACAGCCTCGGCGGTTCCGACGCAATAATTTTCCCGCGCACGCGCGTGCAATGCTATTCGTTTAATCTGCATCTGGCTCGTTTTCTTTTCAACTGGTAATACTTTAATGCTGTTTGCTCGCGGAAATGGAAACGAGGAAACAATCGATGGAAACGCGGGCGGAAGAGAGGGAGAGGGGAGAGTCAAAGAGGTGGTGACGGCGTGATAATAGATGTGTGGACGTGAAAAGAAATCGTAAATGCTAGCGCTAAATTATATACTACCGCGGTTGGTAATTAGGCGAATTTCATAAATTACCGACGGAGAATCGGTTCCACGAAGTCGCCGAGGTGTGTAATCTTGGGAACTCGAGTTAAATATTTGCCGTGGAAATGAATTTGGTGCGCCCTTTCGTTAAGTCGTCGAGACTTCGTCGACTCAAAATTGACATCATTCTTTTTAGAGAGGGAATTCGTTAGTTGCGTTAGATAAATGGAAAAATTTACTGATAATTATTTGGAATAATAGAATTTTGATTGTTTTGGAAATAAATATTGACGTTTGTTTCAAACAGCACTGAATTAATTTCAGCACCCAGTATATAATAGTAAGAAACATACTACAGTGAGAAATATTCTGAATTCTTGAATTGGGTTTTTTGTATATTCTTAATAGATTTATTAAAATTGTGTTTGTTTCTTTTTTTTTTTGTGAGAAAAGGTAGGAATTAATTTGTACACCCAGTAGATATCGTAGAATTGTCTGGTGAATAGGAGAAAATAATTTCAACATATTCAAATGGACATTGTTCCTAGGTTTTTTTTTTGTGAAAAACGATTTTTCAAAGAGGAATAATTGTTAAATTTGCAGCAGGTATAATCTTGTGAACTGGAGTTAAATAAATGTGGCAGAATTGTGTGGCGAACGGTAGAAGATAATTTCAACATGGAAATTGTTCCTCTTCTTTTTTTCGTGTGAAAAACAATTTTTCAAGGAAGAATTATTGTTAATTTTAAACTGATGATGTGAAATAGAAAATAGAAGATAATATTCGTATAATGTAAATTCTACCGAATACCACAATTCACAGAACAATACTTCCCACGATTATTTAAACAGCAGCGAATTCTCTCTTTATTTGACTTACACAGCTATTCCCCTGAGCGTAAGAATATTAAACTTCAAACAAAATCCCGTCCATTCCTGGTAGCAGGAATTTAAGACGCAATTCTTGCTCACTGGCGAATGATAAATGTGAAAATTTCATCCTTTTCCAATCATTTTTCTACTTCAACACTTTTCGTCAAAGAAACATTCGTTTGTTTCTGTATCGTCGTAACTATTTTCAGTTCACTTATTTTCCCAGTTTTATGGCAGTTTTGAAAAAATGACATCTGTGTTTACGTAATTTCACATAACTCAGTTGAACGATGAACATAACCTCAAAAATTTCTTGCGTTCACAATGGCTGCCGATAAGACGTATTAGCCATTGCATTCTGTTTGCACTTGAGCTGAAGAAAAATGCTACTGCAGCCGCTAAGATGATTAAAAAAAACAACTTTGAAAAAAAAAAAAAACACTATGTAACTTATAATACATGAAAAAAAGAAACTTCACTTTAAGTACCGAGTTTTTTTTTGGTCAGCTGAAGAAGTTTGAGAACATTAAATTGCAAATGAAAAAATTTTTAATTTTCGCTCGATAGTTTTGCGTCACCCGCTGTATTCTGCAGCAACTGTTTTTCACTTATCTCGTTCTCCGCAATGTCATTTATGTAACACGCGCTTTGACACGATGGAGAAGTGAAAAAATGCATAGATGAGTTCATCGAATCAAAACTGTCACATATTTCTCGCGATGGAATCCGGCATTTAATCGAAAAGTGGGCCAAAGTTGTAGAAAATAATGGAGACTATTCTGAAAATTAAATTCATATTACCTGATCCATAAATAAAACTCGAATTTTCTTCGAAGAGACCCCAAATTAATTTAACTAATTTCCCAAGAAACCTAATAAATTTTAGGTATCTAAATAAATTCAACGCTTTTTTAAACAAAATTCAAACTTTATTTATACCGAATTTCCCAAGGAACCTGATAAATCTTAGGTCTGCAAATTAATTCGACGCTTTTTAAACAAAATTCAAATTTCATTTATACCTAATTTCCCAGGAAACCTAATAAATATTAGGTCTGCAAATTAATTCGACGCCTTTTAAACAAAATTCAAATTTCATTTATACCTAATTTCCCAGGAAACCTAATAAATATTAGGTCTGCAAATTAATTCGACGCCTTTTAAACAAAATTCAAATTTCATTTATACCTAATTTCCCAGGAAACCTAATAAATATTAGGTCTGCAAATTAATTCGACGCCTTTTAAACAAAATTCAAATTTCATTTATACCTAATTTCCCAGGAAACCTAATAAATATTAGGTCTGCAAATTAATTCGACGCCTTTTAAACAAAATTCAAATTTCATTTATACCTAATTTCCCAGGAAACCTAATAAATATTAGGTCTGCAAATTAATTCGACGCCTTTTAAACAAAATTCAAATTTCATTTATACCTAATTTCCCAGGAAACCTAATAAATATTAGGTCTGCAAATTAATTCGACGCCTTTTAAACAAAATTCAAATTTCATTTATACCTAATTTCCCAGGAAACCTAATAAATATTAGGTCTGCAAATTAATTCGACGCCTTTTAAACAAAATTCAAATTTCATTTATACCTAATTTCCCAGGAAACCTAATAAATATTAGGTCTGCAAATTAATTCGACGCCTTTTAAACAAAATTCAAATTTCATTTAAGTACCGAGTTTTTTTTTGGTCAGCTGAAGAAGTTTGAGAACATTAAATTGCAAATGAAAAAATTTTTAATTTTCGCTCGATAGTTTTGCGTCACCCGCTGTATTCTGCAGCAACTGTTTTTCACTTATCTCGTTCTCCGCAATGTCATTTATGTAACACGCGCTTTGACACGATGGAGAAGTGAAAAAATGCATAGATGAGTTCATCGAATCAAAACTGTCACATATTTCTCGCGATGGAATCCGGCATTTAATCGAAAAGTGGGCCAAAGTTGTAGAAAATAATGGAGACTATTCTGAAAATTAAATTCATATTACCTGATCCATAAATAAAACTCGAATTTTCTTCGAAGAGACCCCAAATTAATTTAACTAATTTCCCAAGAAACCTAATAAATTTTAGGTATCTAAATAAATTCAACGCTTTTTTAAACAAAATTCAAACTTTATTTCTACCGAATTTCCCAAGGAACCTGATAAATCTTAGGTCTGCAAATTAATTCGACGCCTTTTAAACAAAATTCAAATTTCATTTATACCTAATTTCATACCGAATTTCCCAAGGAACCTGATAAATCTTAGGTCTGCAAATTAATTCGACGCTTTTTAAACAAAATTCAAATTTCATTTATACCTAATTTCCCAGGAAACCTAATAAATATTAGGTCTGCAAATTAATTCGACGCCTTTTAAACAAAATTCAAATTTCATTTATACCTAATTTCCCAGGAAACCTAATAAATATTAGGTGTGAAAATTCATTCGGTGCCTTTTGAAACAGAATTCAAACTTTATTTACCAATCAGGCAACACAAACCCAATCACCAAACCAATCCCCATAATTTCCCATAACTCTGATTACAATATTCCCCACTTAATCACACTTTATCAACTTCCACATTCACTCAACGAACCAACGCAAATGTCAATTCCAAGAACTTCTCTCAACACTTTCAACGCTCCTTCAACCGACACAATCGATATATCCCAACTTTTCTACACGCGTCGTTCGTTTCCTTCTTTTCCCACATTTAAATCCGTCAGAACGAATATCAAACACAGCTCTCACATCAACGCGGCTCAGTTAATAAATTCTATCCCAACACTCTGCTGTACGCCTGTTGAAAGGAAGGGAAAAAGGAACAGCAAACCCTTCTAAGAAATCGTGCTCCGCGTTGCGAGTCGAATGGAAACGTTCCATGATCCAAGTATTAAATGGGCGCATAATTGTATCGACAAGCTGACGGAGCGTGAAATTCAACCGGGTCGTTTAATTGTTATTACATTGTACGATTCGAATGGCCGTTTGAAAATCATTGGTCGGGCATGGTCGCGTCTTAAAACCTGGCGTCATGAGTCAGGTATGCGGCACAGCCTTGCAACAGCCGAGCGGATACGAGAGCTCGTTTATGTGGGCGCTTCCGGCAAGGGCATGGGACCTGATGTAATTGCATTTGACTGTCGTTAGTTAAAATAAGCAACGCGTCGAAACGAGCGTGAGTCGTAACTGGGAAATATCGTACTCCATGGTGAAAATCGCCTTTTCTGTTCCTTTGTTCCCGCGATCGTGTGCGCACCATGGAGAAAATGAGTAAAATAAAGATGAAATGAAAATGAAATGTTAGGTCTGTTAATGCCCGTGGTTGTGGCGATGAACTTTCGAGCTTTGTGGATGTTTGCATGTTGTGCCGTCTAGATACCGGTTCGACGGACCACCCAAATGATTGGGACTTGGAAAAACTGATCTATGGTATCGCTCCTTGGCTGGTTGCTCCTTGGTTCTCCTTGTTCGTGGTGGTTCAACGACTACTCGACGACTCTACTCTCCGTCGTCGCGTCCCGGACGTCCGTGACAGGGATTTTTGTTGGGACACGCTGATTGGTTAATGGTTAACGATTGCATTTGCCAATCAGCGTGTCTAATACCGTCTTTGCCGCCCTTCCAGTGCACCCTTAGCGCGCTGTCACCTTGGAAGGGTGGGAGACGGTCGCGAGGGGTGGGCGGAAGGTCCCAAAAATCTGGAATTTCCTCCGGGTGGCTAATCGGCAAGCGGACCGTTACATACAGATATGCCGTTTATGGTATGTTCGTAGGCTATTGAGCGCGAGGGACACAAATTACTAAAAATCTAGCAAAGCAATTCTAGTGACCCTCGCAGGATATAATTAGACCCGTGCAAGCAATAAACGAAAATCCTCAACTCAAAAATAACCGTTCCCGGTCGATCGTGCCATAAACCGTTTCTACAGAAAACCTAACAAGGTCTATTAGGCCAAAGTGTCCACCGTATTTTTTTTTTTTTTTTTTTGGAGAATGTGTGTTTATTGTTTAACCCTTTGCGGTTAGAACAGTCCAGTTAGGCCGCACTTATTTCGTCACTTTCGGACAGTATCGTGTAGTTTCCTTTTATTGGAAATGGGTGATTGAAATAATATTGTCTTCGTAACTGCTACTATTCAATTCATTCTACGACTCAGAAGATTCCTCTGCTGGAAAGGATTCTACGACACCTTTTATTCCAATTTTGCAGCGTAATATTAGTTGTGAAATACTAAGTTTCGGTGTAATGTTGATGCATAAAAAAATGGTTTATTATCTTTGATAATTTATTTATCACTGTATATATCTGAAGGTAAAAGTTCTTATGACTCGAGGCAAAGGGTTAATATATTTGTAATTAGTTGTTGGAAGGGTACAGTAGAATTGTAACGGTGACATAATTTTTTCAATGTTTCTACTCACTTCTTTGCAACACATATTGACAGAGTCCTGTAAGTTTCTCATTTTGAATTTGCGTCCGTTAGTATTTCTGGGATTACCTGTAGTGCTTACCTGTTCTTGGGTAATCTAATGGGAAATCTTCCCGTAAAAATAAATAAGTAAATCGTTGCTTTGTCAAAAAGAGGGGAAGAAATTATGAAACGAGAGGATAACTATGCAGTAAGGCCCCGTATGACGCGGTAAAGAAAGAAGAATAAGAAATTTTGAATTTTGAGTTTTGGAATCTTCGGTTATTTAAATTTGACCCAGAAAGCGACGTCGGTGGAACTTAGTTTGTATTATATTTTCCGCGTTATAGGAAATAATAATAGTGTAATAATAGTGTAATATTAATGCTGCTAGGTCGCCCCATAAGTTCGTGCCGGAAACGAAGAGTATTTTAATGGAAGTTCAAGGAAATTCCATAGCGACGAAATAAAAAACAAACTAAAATAAAATATTAGGTCTGTGCAAAAGAATATTATGTCATAAGAATATTAATAATGTAAAATTAACGCTACTAGGTCATCCCATAAGTTTGTGCCGAAAGGGAAAAATATTTGAACAAAAATCCAAAGAAATTAAAAAAAAAAAAAATAATAGGAAAAAATTGTGAAATGAGAAAAGCAGATATTTTCTCTCAAATTTAAGTGTCCCCTGGAAATATTGATCTAAATTATAAAATTCGACACGAACTTACGACCTAATATTTTCAATATAAATACCAACTGTGACAATTTCTTCTTTTCTTCCCTCCTCACCATCAGCAATCAGAATTAGCAATTCCATAGACTGATTCAATAAGAAAAGAACCACACAGTGACTTTTAGTACCGTTGATCAACAATCGATGGAAATTTCCGCGTAGATCCAATAAAATAGAAGGCGTTTTTCCGGCGAATTTAATTGTTTAATCGAAACGCCAAAACTGTGCAAATTCTTTTTCTCTATTTTGCCAAACGTCATTTGGTTCGAATAATGTGCGCTGCAAACGACGAACATTTCCGCTGGAAACTGTGCGGTTGACGCGTGCAAATACTTCGCTGGCGAGCGGGCAAGAGTTTCGATGAAAGGTAAAGGAGAGAAAGAAAAAAATAAGAAGAAGAAAAAAAGGCAACGTGAAACGTGGTGAATAAATGTTTGCTTTTCGATGCTGCGTTACGAAGGAATGGGAATTTCAATGTTTCCTTTGATAGGGAAGAAGCCTCGTTATTGGACTGATAGAGAGCTGTGCGGTAATAGAAACCATCTTTTACCTCTAAATGCTCCGTTTTTCTGCGTCTTACGAGGAATAACGAGGATATTAATGATATAAGTAACTGGTCTGTTCGATTTTGAACGATTCAGTTGATATTTTATCGAGCTGTGAATGTTCACTTGTGCACTTGTTGTCGTTTTTTCGAATGAAACTTTGGATACGTTGTGTTTCTTTAAAAAAAGAAAATGTTTTTCATACGATTGTATATTTTTTTCTCGAAAATTAACAAGTTTCGTTATTCCAAATTTATGAAAATTATTAGTCTTTGACTGCTTTTTTACGGTGTCTTCATTTTCAACTAATTTATTTGTTAACAAAAAGTCGAGAGAATAAAAATGTTTTTCATGTGATTCTATACTCTTCTCAAAGATTAACTAAAATTATTCCAAATTTATGAAAATTATTAGTCTTTGACTGCTTTTTTACGGTGTCTTCATTTTGAAATAATTTATTTGTTAACGAAAAGTCGAGTGAATAGGTGAGAATGCAGAGAAATTTGATATACTTCACTGTGAATTATTTTCAATAATTTTTCTTAAAACGTTATCATCGACTATTGGCTCATTTTCCAATGAAAAGTCACCAATCTTGAATTCTGCACCCCAACTTTGAAGTGTCCCGAAAATTTACAAAATCTTCTTCAAATGCTAAATTTATATTTTCACAATTTTTTATTACAGTCGAATATCCCGATTATTCGTCACGTGAGATAATAATTTCCAAACAATTGTATTATAAATTCTGTTACTATTCCATACACGTGCGTCACAGAAAATTCCATCTCCTTCACTACTGCGTATAAAAATTTACGATCGGACGAAATTTAATATTTAGTATCGACAATTTCCCCACTTTCAGCTGTTGAAGAAACGTTTTACTTTTCAGCAATATTCGATTTTACTGAACATATCTATCGTACTGTTAGGATAAACACGAATTTCCACCACCCCTTATACTATGCGAGGAAGGCCATCTTCACGCCGCGCGTCAGTTTTTCAAAGTTGTTACTTCAGTTTATTGATTTTGGTTTTGAGTTGATCTTTGAAATAAAAAGAGTTATTTTTGTGAACGGAATACTGAAATTTTTGAAGTCCCTGTTAAGCTGCGGCATAACAGTACACCCTCTCGTCTCTATTTTCAAATTCAGTTTCATACATTAATTGCAAAAACAAACTATGACAGAAAATTATCGAAAAACAATAATTTAGCTAACTAAATACTAAAGATTCTGCACTATTCGAATTCTTTGCCCTTAATCCCTTAACCTATAACAACCTGTCAGACTCGCGGCAGAGATTCTGGTGAAAATGTGACAAAACCAGTTACATTATTAAGAAAAATTAATTGTAATCCTAACTTTCGTTTTAATTTCTAAGACTGAGGATTGCTAACTGTAATTAATCTCTGACCAATTAGCGTTTGTTACCTGATACAGTATTAAAGCAGTAAATGGCTGACGCTTAGATGCATAGCCAGAAAAGAATCGTAGGTTAAGGGGTTAAATTCTTCACAATGGCGCATCAATCTCCATTCGTTTAATCTCGAAACATTGTTAAATTTAAAATGGAAAAAGAAACTATTTGCAGGAGGTATGAAAATTAACTTACAATTAGAACCAGCATAATGGAGAAATTATAGCGATACAATATTCCAATTATCTGCGACGAATTACCATTAGAAATTCGCCGGACAATAAGAGAATCCGGAAAGCGGGGCAAGGAAGAGTGAAATAATGAGCACGACTTCATTTTAAATCCCATTTACAATTTCGTCCTGGGAATTACTGAAAACTGTAACATTTTCGAGGACTTAAAGCCTGCTTGCACAGCAAACACGACGTTTTGAGAATAACTTCTTTTCGTGCACTTTCGCGCGCTTATCTCGAACGTTTCCTCCATTGTACCCGCGCCCTCCACTTCATTTTTCTCTTTTCGCAAAAGTTCGCGTTAATTAAATCGCCGAGAAGGGCGTTGAATGCAATTGCAATTCAACTCGAATAGCCTCGGCGATTTTTTCTTCCTTTTTCTACCAATTGTTGCGCCGTAACAGAGAGCTCATAAGCTTACAAATGTCCTCTATAATGAGTTTTTAAACTTCTTTATAGGGGTTGGATATTTTTCCGCGTGGATGTGTTTCGTTGAAGAATTTACGTTTATTAATTTCGAGATGAATAGGTTTTTTTTTCAAATTTAATATAATCTCGGGAATGTTTTCGTCACTGGTAACCTCCGTTCGTTGGGACCTCTGGAAATTAAATTTTAATCAGTCAAGATACGAAATTTCGTTAGTACGTAAAGTCATTTATGTATCCTCGGAATTTTTATTTTATGGTTTATCCCTTCTCTCTTAATTTGAAGCTAAGTTCGAGTTTAAAGTATCAAAAAAATTGCAGATTCAGGATTAAATAATTATAAACGATCAAATTTCACATATTCCAAGCTTTTAATTTTGCAATATTCTGAAAAATAATTGGACTCGAGAAAGGTTTAAATAATCCATTGAAGATGAGATTTTAAGGTGATTAAATAATTTTACATTCTGGAATTTCAAATATTCCAAACTTTCACTTTCACAATATTAAGAAAAATAATTTTTGT
>NW_017100221.1:219779-222836 GCF_001263275.1 Habropoda laboriosa
TGTTAAAATATTAAAATATTAAAATTTAATTCTTAAACCTTAAGAAAAATAATTTACATACTCTGAAAAGTTGTAAGATAAGATTTTCCTTCGAAAATAAACAACAATTGCACGCTACTGCGAACTTAATTCAGCAAACTCAAATAACGCATAAATTATAAATTATCACAATCTACATCTACTCTTACCTACCTCGCCAACAATTTCACGTTAAACAACGAACTACCAACACGGTATAATATTAAATATAAAAATATTCTTCAGTCTTACGGGCAAATTTTAATCAAACCACGAAGAAACTTCCCAAACGACAAATAACCCAGTTAAGATCTTGGTTTAATTGTTGAACTTGGAAGAAACTTGCCAGACAATTTCGAGACGCAAGTTGAGCCGCATTACCGATTAGGTTAAACACCGACGTGGTTAATATGCAATGGAGCTTAACAGGTGTTAAATAGACCCATTTCCAGCTGTTTAATGAAACAACGGGTAACTTGTTAAATGTGTTAGCTGTACTTGTTGAAGTGACCACTTTGGTTGCTTAATCGTTTCGAGGCGGCTGATTTCACCACGGTGCAAGTTACATCAAGTCAAACAGAACCCGAGCTATTGACAAAGGATTAGCGTCGTAATAGTGCTTCCTATAACTGCAAATAATTTTCTGGCAACCCGTTAATCCAGGATCTGCGCGTATGTAACCCTTGCTGTGAAAAAGTGGCGAAAATTCTGATCGTTAATTTCTTTTCACTAAGGAGCTGTTGATTAAATTTATTAGTAAGCGAGAATTATTCAGAATTTAGGAAAAAGTGAAGTAGATATGGAAGATTTTATCATTTTTTTTTTCTTGTATAATTGTAGTTGATTTGTTATTTTTATGATAGAGCGGTTTATTATTTGTTGTTAAACATGTCTAAATTCATTTTGGATTTGTTCAAGTTACAGATATGTTCGTGCAAGTAAAAAGATGTTGGAGAAATAAGAAAAATGTGAAAATATGATTTTTTTAACATATGAAATTGTATGTTAAATTATAAATTAGAAAGTTTGTGGAGTTTGTGTTTTTTGGAGTTCTATACCGAAAAATGTCATTTTATATTTTCGACTTGTTAAGTTGCAATGCGTTCAAATTCTTCACTTCCTCGAGTAGGAATCGAGGACGATTGTGATTAAGTTTAGAATTATCACATTGAGAAAAGAATAGTTTATTCTAAATTTGACGAATATTCAAATTCAATTTTCGCAAAAACGGAGCTCGGTACGAAAAAATTTCACTTGATATATTCGACGTGTTAAATTATGACGCGTTCAAACACCTCACTTCCTACAATTCCTGTATGACGCTCTCTTTTCATCGAAGACGATTTCAATACTCTTTAGAATATTCATATTGAAAAAAAAATTTATTCTAAGTTTAAGTTCAATTCCATCTTTAGAATAATCGCACAGAGAAGTCGCACTAAAAGAAACTAATTTATTCCAAATTTAACTAATATTCAAATTCAGTTTCATTCAAATTCTTTAGAATAACCATACAAAGAACTCACATTAAAAAAAAGAGTTATTCTAGATTTAACGAATATTCAAACTCAATTTAAATACTCCATTCAATCTTTAGATTATAATCACACAAAGAAGTCACATTAAAAAAAAATAGTTTATTCTATGTGTAACGAACATTCAACTCAATCTTTAGAATAATCACACAAAGAAGTCACATTAAAAAAAAATAGTTTATTCTAAGTGTAACGAATATTCAACTCAATATTTAGAATAATCACACAAAGAAGTCACACTAAAGAAAACAGACAATTTATTCTAAGTGTAACAAATACTCAAACTCAATTAGAGCATTGAATTCAATCTTTAGAATATAATCACACAAAGAAGTCACATTAAAAAAAAATAGTTTATTCTAAGTGTAACGAATATTCAACTCAATCTTTAGAATAATCACACAAAGAAGTCACATTAAATGAAAAAAATAGTTTATTCTAAATTTAACGAACATTCAACTCAATATTTAGAATAATCACACAAAGAAGTCACACTAAAGAAAACACACAATTTATTCTAAGTGTAACAAATACTCAAACTCAATTAGAGCATTGAATTCAATCTTTAGAATATAATCACACAAAGAATTCACACTAAAACAAAAAACACAATTTATTCTAAACTTAACAAGTACTCAAACCCGATCAGAACATTCAATTCAATATTGAACCGAAGTCCCCCTGAAAAAAATTTCATTCCATACCTTCCTCTTCCATCTACGCGATCCAACCTTGCACCGCCACTATCGGAACACCCGGTACATCGAGACGGCGAAGCGTGGACCGACCGCAGTTAGCCCAGAGGAAAAAGATTCTCAAAGTCAATTGAATGAAATTCGCGTCACAATTGCCCGGCGACGTAACGAAGCACAAGGTCGCTTCTAATCGATACCAACAAGTTTTTTCTCTTCTCTTCTTTCTTAATGTCCACAGAGAACACTATACTCGTGGGTGTGCTTTAAGTATCCGTAAATCGAGATCCAGAAGTTCTTGCTTCTCTCGCAGTCCGCCTCCGCTTGAGATATCGCGATACGAGATACTATTTTTTTTTCTTCTTTTCTCTCTCTCTCTCTCTCTCTCGCTGTTCGTAGCTCGAGTGGAATTACACGAGGCGCGTCCGTGTGTCCTTGCTGACAACACCCACGTCGAGTTACGAACACTTGCACTCCACGGCTCTGCCTCGTATCTTTTTATTGTCTTCTTTCTGCGCGACGCTCGCTTTAACGCACAGACCTCGCTTCTTCTTCTTCTTTTTTCCTCTCTACCTCGCTCTCTCTTCTCTTACCTGCCTGCATTTACCTACAGCGACGTCTCCGTGCGACTGGTACGCACGATTAAACGTTTCGCTTGATTTCTGATACTTACGCGATAATCGTTTGTTCACGGTTCGGCTGATTAACAAATTGCAATACTTCGGCCGAGGGGAGATTCGAGAATCACTCGAGAGCCAGACGTGGGTAAGTCTGGAGGAGGTGGAGGTGATTTTTTCGTGGGTTTGAAAATT
>NW_017100221.1:222968-239322 GCF_001263275.1 Habropoda laboriosa
ATGTTGAATAAGATATTGTAAAAGGTTTGTAAAGATTTGCTTTCGTAGTTTCTTAAGAATTTTACAAAAAATGTCTTATTTTTGGGAGAGTTGCACGAGTTTCTCTTTTTAAGTAGTTAATACTTAAACAACGTGTATTTATTTGAAGAAGAAATTGCATTTATGGACAGCTTATAGTAATAGAATTATTTTGCATAAAAAAATATTTTTTATTTTTGTAGGTGTTGAATTAAAATATTGTAAAAGTTTTGTGAAGATCTGTTTTCATTGTTTCTTAAGAATGAATTTCTAAAATTTGCCTTATTTTGGGGAGTTGCAGGAGTGTCCTCCCTTAAGTACTTTACTTAATACTTAAACAATGGTTAGGGATATTTATTTGAAGAAGAAATTGAATTTAATAATTCTTCATTATTCAAAATTTCTTTGTGAAACTGACAATAGCTTGTATTAATATGTTTTCCAAAGTATGTAACTCTAATTGACTTCTTCAGTTGTTCAAATTTTACTTGTTGTTGAAAACAATTCTTCATCTGGTGCATTTGTACCAGGAATACATAAAAAATATTCAATTATTTTAATTATATAAACATGTTTTTTTAAATTTCAAGTTGTTCTTTTCTTTTTTTTTTAATCAATACGTCTGGTCACATTATATAATATACGTATATCCTCAATTGAGTATCGAAAAAAATGTACTTCATGTCAGCCTTCGCATAATTTATGAGACAACTTACGTAGGAAATAAGTAAGACACTCATTTATTATAATTATAATACGTATTAAATAGAAATGTACGCTGCAAGTTACGTAAAAGCTAGGAATGGATTGAAGTATGTATTTAGTATCTAAAATCCAATTCAAACTGCAAAGCCTAGAGTCCATAGTGTACCGAATAAAAAGCTACATAAAATATACTAATAAATTAAAATATACATCTAGTATCTAAAATCGCATGCAAATTACAAAATTTAAAATCCACAGACTCCCAAATAAAAAGAATCTTCTCCAGGAAAAATTCAAAGCCACACAAAGCCTACTAATACATTTAAAAAAGTAGTTAGTATCTAAAATTCAATGCAAACTGCAAAATTTAAAATCCACAGACTCCCAAATAAAAAGAATCTTCTCCAGGAAAAATTCAAAGCCACACAAAGCCTACTAATACATTTAAAAAAGTAGTTAGTATCTAAAATTCAATGCAAACTGCAAAATTTAAAATCCACAGACTCCCAAATAAAAAGAATCTTCTCCAGGAAAAATTCAAAGCCACACAAAGCCTACTAATACATTTAAAAAAGTAGTTAGTATCTAAAATTCAATGCAAACTGCAAAATTTAAAATCCACAAACTCCCAAATGAAAAGAATCTTCTCCAGGAAAAATTCAAAGCCACACAAAGCCTACTAATACATTTAAAAAAGTAGTTAGTATCTAAAATTCAATGCAAACTGCAAAATTTAAAATCTACAGACTCCCAAATAAAAAGAATCTTCTCCAGGAAAAATTCAAAGCCACACAAAGCCTACTAATAAATTAAAAAAAGTAGTTAGTATCTAAAATTCAATGCAAACTGCAAAATTTAAAATCCACAGACTCCCAAATAAAAAGAATCTTCTTCAGGAAAAATTCAAAACTACATGAAATCTACTAATAAATTAAAATACGTGTCTAGTATCTGAAATATAAGGAAGAATGCAATGTTCAGAGTCCTTAGAGTCCCAAATAAAAAGAGTATTCTGCACGAAAAATTCAAAGCCATACAAAACCTACTAATAAATTAATCTACATACTTAGTACCTAAAATCCAATGAAGACTACAAACTACAAAATCCACAGACTCTCTCATAAAAAGACTACTCTCTAACAAAAATTCCCCCAAAAAAAAGAAACTTCTCACAATATTCAATAGAGTCCTAATGAACCGCAATCGACCCTGATCTACCTGCAAATCAAGTTTGCTACGATAAAGAAGAAAAAATAACGCTCCCATAAAGAAAGACACGGAGCAAGAGAAATTTCTATACAACTGCCCCGACCACGTGACCCGTCTTTTCTGCCTCATTGTCAATCCTCGTTTCACGATCGAGAGAAAAGGGCGTTTCTTCGTCTAAAAGAGACGTTTCCACGGTAGAGACACGTGGACGTGGCAACGGGAGGATCAAACTCGTCACCTGTTGGGGACAGGTGCAAACCGAGTGAAATTTCCTCGGCACGTATCCTCTGCAGGAAAGAGAAGAAGGAAAAAAGGAAGAACGTAACGGAAGATAGAAGGAAGCTTGAAATCCCCTAAGAACAGCTGGTACAATTCCACCCTCCTGAGTACTTTGCGTATATCGCCGGTTGTTGTGTGTATTCGAACGATGAAAAAGGACGAAGAATTTTGGTACCGCTTTATCTGGACGATCATCTGACGATTCGTTTTCCAGGAGGAAGCAGTCAGTGGAGGGAGATGTGTGTATATGTAAGATTCAGAAACGAGGGAATAAAATTTTTGCCCGGTGCAATACCTCCACCGGGTTGATTAATGTTTTCGAAGGCGGCTAAGAAGATGGCCGGATAAGGATGAAGTTCGCTGCTGCTGGTGCTGCCTCAGCGTCTCACGATGATGACTATGTAAGGGCCCGCGATCATGCTTTTATGCGGTACATAAAGTTAAAGGGGCGGCCGGAGCCACAATGAAATTTTTAACGAGACTATTATGCCACCACGCTGCCGGACGATAGTAACGAACTGAGAAAGATTTTTCGTTCTGGCTTTCCTCGGCTTGGCTGTTAACGGGAGAGATGTTGAGGGAGAGTAGCGGAGTGAATTAGTTTGTTGGACGTCGTTGCTGTCCAATGGAAGGAAAGTGAGATAAATGTTGGAAATTTTTATTATTCAGGAATTATTTATCAATTTTGATTTTGAATCATCCTTTTGGGGTTTTCTGGAGTGTTAATGGGAAAGGTGTTGTGTGTTCTTTGGGAAGAATAGTGGAGTAATTTAGTTTCTTACTGTCCAATAGGAAGAAAGATAAGAATTAAGTTACTGGTAGATCTCTAAAATTTTTATTGTCGATCCTGATTTTTAATCATTCTTTTGGGGTTTGCTGGGGTTGGTATTAATGGTGGAGATGTTATGGGTTCTTTGGGAAGAATAGTGGAGCAAATTAATTTTTTACTGTCCAATAGAAGAAAAGTAAGGTAAATGTTGAAAGTTTTTATTATTCTACATTGTCAACTGAGCAATTATTTATCAATCCTGACTTTTAGTCGTTCTTTTGGGGTTTTCTGGGCTTACTATCACTGGGAGAGAAGAACAGTAGAGTAAATCAGTTTGTTGGACGTCGTTACTGTCCAACGAAATAAAAATAAGAATTATATATATTACTGATAGGTGTCTAAAATTTTTACTACTTTACGTTGTCCATTAAGTGATTTTTTATCAGTCCTGACTTTTAATCCTCCTTTTAGGTTCTTCTGGGTTTACTATAACGGTCAATATGTTGTAAGTTTTTTGCTAAAGTAAATTAATTTATTGAACATCTCTACTGTCCAACAGAAAAGAAATACAAATTAAATTACTGACACATGTCTAAATATCTTTATAACTCTATGTTGTCCATCGAGCAATTTTTTACCCTTTCGATGCGCATAAATTATTCAGAATCCGGCAAGAATATAAGATTTCCTCCTTTTCATCAACGGTCAATTCTTATTTATCTCTCAAAATTTTTATTACACCAAAATTAATAAAAACTATTCCCATCTATTTTATACTAAAAATTTCACGTGTCAAATTATACGCTCTTTATTTAATTTTATTCAAAACAACCGAGTCCTTTTATTTCAAAAACCGTCAAATCTTTTTGCCTTTTTGCCACAAGCTTCTTCCTAACCTTCCAACTCTGTAACACGAGTTAACTCGTCATTGGTTAACCAACACTTAAAACACAATAACTTATTTATCCAAGGATTATTCATCTTTAATTATTCTATTATACTCGTATTAAAAGTAAAATACATCGTTTTCACATTTGCACGAACGAAAAGAAGGTAATTGCTCCTAATTAAGACTCATGTCTAATTACAAAAGTAGAGAAATTCTGTAATACCAGAATCCAAAAATTGACAAACGTTGATGAAAATTTTCCGTGCAAATTTCACGGACGCAATGTACGAGCAGAATTTCTCAACCGAAAAGATTGCAGCGCCGTTTGCTAATTATTGTGTAAACACGCTCGCTCGTTAAGAACAAGGTGTAACAGCCGTGTTCTTATTAGTTAGCTGAATGTTCGTTGGATATTACGTCGAACGAAATCGCGGCTGTAAAAAGGAGGAGAAGAAGAAGAAGAAAAACGACAACGTACGCATCAGAAGCTCGGTGTTCTTTTTTTCCATTTAGTTTTATTGGAAGTCGAGTTAACGATCTCCGGTTTACGTACTTTTCGCGAAGATTCCCGTCTATTACTATAATACCAACCGGTTGTAACGGTCGATCGATCGCGACGCGCATTGTGCGAAATTATTACGACATTATGCGTCGTTAAATCGTGATTAATTGCGTTCGCCAGGTAATTCCATTGAACGCTTTATCCCCGAACGAGAAAACGGCGATAAATATCAATTCACCTCGATACCGACTTCGTTTTTTTCTCTCTCTTCTTCTTCTTGCAATTTCACTCAACACCGTTTGTTGTTCGCTTAAGAACGCGCGTGCTAGAATTTCAGGCATTCGTTCTGCTTCTTCGTAAGTTTCTTTGCTCAGCTTCGAACGCTGTGCAATTAATTTTAGTTGATAATTAACTCCGAAGAAGTGCTTCCAGGAGTTACTTCGAATTTCGTTTTGTCTGGAATGGATGAAATAAATCGGTTCCTTCGGTGTTTTTCGGTCGAATTCATAGTATGTATGATTGATAAGAGAAACTTGTACGTGAAATTGATAATTTTCAATTTTTAATTGACGGGCAATTGGAATTTTCATGCGCAATGCAGGAGGTTTTTCTGAACTGTTATTAAACGACATATTCAAATTCGTACTATCCACGATTGATAAGAGAAAATTATACGTGAAAATGGTTCATTTTCAATTTTTAATAGGTAGAGACAATTGAAATGTTTAAAAAGAATTTTTAGGTTTTCCTCAACTGTTGTTGGATAATATATTCAAATTCGTAGTATTCACGATTGATAAGGAAATATTGCACGTGAAAATGATGCATTTTCAATTTTTAATTGACGGACAATTGGAATTTTTGGTAAATTATTTGTTTATCGGAATTTTTATGTGTAATGCATGAGGTTTTTGTGAATTGTTATTAAGTGACATACAAATTCATAGTATCCAGGATTAATAAACAAGAGTTGCATGTGAAATTGATTAATTTTCAATTTTCGATAGTTAAATATAACTGAAATTTTTAGAATAATTCGGTCCAATTGGAATGTTTAGAAAAATTCAGTAAAATCGAAATGTACGTGAAATTGATAAATTTCAAATTTTTAATAGACAGATGTACATAATTGAAATTTTTACGTGTAATTCACAAGGCTTTTCTGAACTGTTATTGAATAACGTATTCAAATTCATAGTATCCACAAATTAACAAGAAAGAGTTGAACCTGAAATTGATTAATTTTCAATTTTCAATAGCTAGAGGTAATTGAAATGTTCAGAACGATATTTTTCATGCATAATACATGAATTTTAAATGACGATGGTTACTGGCAATATTGAAAAAATACTGCCAAGTGGTTCGTAGACAAATATCCAGACAAAAAGAGTAACTAATTCCTAAGAATAGAGTGTAAAAAGGTATCGAAATTTTCACGATCCACTACAAGTAAAATGCCGGAGTAGCGTTAAAAAGAATGTCTCCTTAGTCACGTGCTGGCTATCAGGTTTGGCCACGTTAAACTCGTTTATTCACCGAGTCCGGTTTTGCTAGGTTTGCAGAGCAATAAAATAAGATTGGAAATATAGACCTTACGCGTATCACGAACGTACCAGCGGACAAGTTAAAAATATTCACTGAACAAGAATTAATTAACACCCATGTAACCTATAATTTCTCCACGTATCTTGACAATCTAATTCAGAAACGTGAAACCGGAGTATTTCATTCTTAAACAGGAGAATGGTAATTCATTCTACTGGAACAAATCATTTGCAAATTGAAACCCAATCTACTTCAAGATCTAATGTCATTTTCTCTATGTAATATATTTTAGAATTTTTTTCAAACTGCCACTCAAACTTACTAGCTTTCTATTTTTCATAAAATTTACAGTTGTAATAATTTATTTTTCTTTAAATTTCCTATTTCTGGCTTAATATGATTTTTTTTTTTTTAAATTACAGTTGTAACAGTTTATTTTTTTTTAGAATTTTCTACTAGTTTCATATTAATTTAGAGTGGCCTACAATTTCCTCTTCTTTTCTGCGAAATTTTTAAAATTGCAAGTCAAGATTACTACCTTCTTATTTTTCACATAAATTACAGTTGTAATTTTTGTTAGAGTTTCCTTGTTAAAATGCGAGTAAGTATCTTTTTTCCTCGCATTACTTGTTTCTTTCGCAAAGAATCTGGCATTTTTATGAGAAACAAGTATGCCCGCTAATCATCCCTAATTCTGGCACTAAAGCTTCGAATTTTCATACAACGCAAAGCATGTTACCCATCATCATTAACCAGAAAAGTGTTAAAACCACTAACCAAGGCAGAAGGCGGTCACCATTTTCCAAAACTACTTTACGATAGCCATTTCCCCAATACACTACGTTTCATGATCATAAAACCTTACTACAGCTTTCAAGCTTTATACGTTACGACTAGATTCAACATGAAAGCAAAATTACAGCATAAAAAATTGCAATATACCCTCTATGATGGAACACGTTTCCTCGATATTTGGTTATACATGGTGTACTTTCCTTGATTTAATCTTAACGTATTTCGAGAATATTACCGGTAATAATACGATTTTATGGAATAGTTAAGCTTCTAAGTTGAAATATAAAAAATGTAGGAAAGCAGTTTTGAAAAAAAGCATGGAAATCTTCGAACTGTACTTGAATTTCTTCAAAACCACCTTTCATCGATTAGCTAGAAATAAGTGAAAACAATCTTCATTTCTGCAAGCCTAAGTCAATATTTTTGTAGTTAACTAATTATCATAATTAATTGAAAATAAAGGCAAATCAGTCGTCTTTCAAGGAAGAATTATAAACTGCATTAGTAACGAAGCAAAAGTAGTTTTAATTTACTCCAGAAACAAGCGAGAAAATATCTTTCATTGCACAGTTACATGGAATATAGTCTGACACGATGTTTAGCTCAGAAGAGTCTCTACTATATCTGTACGTATATCGAAACATTATTCTTCGATTTTCGAATATGATTGTCAATAACACAAACTATTTAACATTTTTCGTAAGTTCATAAATTGGCTTCATTTCTACAAACCCAAGACAATATTTTTATAGTTAATTAATTATCATAATAAATCGAAAAGGAAAACAAATTTAACTCAGCCATCTTTCAGAGAAAAGCTGGAAACCGCATTGGTAATGAAGCAAAAGTGGTTCCAATTCACTCGAGGAACAAGCGAGAAAATATCTTTCATTACACAGTTATGTACATGGAATATAGTCTGACACGATGTTTAGCTCAGAAGAGTCTCTACTATATATAGCGAAATATGTATTCTTCAATTTTCTAGTGTGGTTGTCAATGACACGAACTATTTAACACTTTTTCGCACTTTTATAAACGATCGAAATGTTTCATAAACGAAAATTACATTTCACTTAGACCAACCTAATAACATAGCCGTTTCCTTAACCCTGGTTCGTTCTAACTTCGACTATATTGGGTCTTCTTTGACCCAAGGACCTTACGTGCAACAATTCTTGTTACTCACCTAGACGATAAACTTTTCACGCAACGTCAAGCCAACATAAACCGGATAACAACAAAAACTATTAAAAAAAATATGGCGACGGGTCAAAAAAGACCCGAGCACCGTGTTACGGTTAACCTCGAGCTACTTTCACAATCACCGTCGCATTTAGCGTCAAAGAAAACGCTTTACACGTCCAGTTAGCACGTTTCTGAGCTTATGACACGCATCTCCTCTTCGTTCCTCGGCTGCTCGAGGCGAGGAATCGACAGTTTGACGGATCGATGACCCAAGCGCAACGTCGATCGACCCGATCGCTGCCGCCTGTGTGCATAGATTCCCGTGACAGGATCGCACGGAGGCGCAAAGGGGGCCACCATTATTTATGGGGGCGTAAATCAGGATCGAGCAGCGATCCGGCGGATCGATCACACGTCAACCGCCAACAACGTTCCCCTTTGTCGAGGAAACACTGACGAACCGCCCACGTGTGACGCGCCTATCATCGTCGTCTAAACCCTACGAAACGCGTCCGTCGTCCACCGTCGCCGCGTAGTCGACGACGCTTGTTTCGCCCTTTGGGATTCTTTACGCAACGCACAGAGCCCGGCTGAAAGTTGCGCGAGAAGATCGACGGAGATCTCGAGCGGAGAGCCGGATACTGAATTTTCATTTTTCTTAGGCCACGCTCGCCACTCGGATAGCTCGAACCTCGAGATTTATCTAGATTTACCTAAGATTTATGGGGAATCGTAAAGTTGTTCGAGCAAGAGTGACCCGTTCGATCAAACGGATTGATATTGCCAACGATCCTGGGTTCAATGTCTGTTGCACGAGGGAAAATGGGTTAATGAGCTGAGGCGTGTGTGGTTGTTATAACTTGACTCGAGTCTTTGGAGCACAGTGGGATGAAAAGTGTTTCACGTTTTTAGTAAGTACTTGCACAGGGTGTTTCAGGTTTAATCCTCGGTTTTCACACCTTTCTCACGAATCACCGTTGTTACCCTGGGTTATCTAGACCATTTTTAATTTCTACACGGCTGGTGTTCAAAAAATAGCAGTGATAGTAGATGGAAAAAATTTGGGAATGTGGGTCGAATATCGTAGAATATGGTCTGATAAGAGAAAATTAACCCTTTGCTGATGTAGGACTAAAAGTGTATAACACATAATTAGGTCACTACTTCAGTTTTTCTTTTTTAAATTACATTTTTCTCGAATATGGGCGAATGTAAGCACAGAGGAGGATTAGCATAATTACAGGAAATGCAAAGATTGACAATGTGTGAGGTGAATAAGAAATTCAGATTGCAACCAAGTGGAATAATTATCGAACTCCGTTATCTTTTCAAAATTGAAGAAAATTCTCAGATTTCTTCTGCGATTCAAACTTAACTCCGCTTCTCAGTATCACGATTGACGTATTAAGTTCACGAAGGCGTTAAATATCGAGCGAACTGTTGAAATCGTAATTTAACATTCGGTATAAATTATTGGAAAAAGTGTCAATATATCGAGCAATTATCTATTCATTAAGATTCATCTGAAAGAGTCTTACGACACCATTTTGCACTTCTTGCATTTCTCTTTGCTCCACATTTCAGTCGTTTATTATGAAAGTAGGGCAAATTCATTGTTTGCTTCAAATTGTTTACAGATAAAAAGATCGTATTAAATTCTATCCATTGTTATGATTAACTTCATTTTCATTCAAATTCGTTGAAATTGCAATTTTCCAATTAATTTATAGCGGAAAGCTTTGTTTTCAATTACTCTAGATCTCGATCTTTCCATTTTGTATTGTTGGAATTTCAGAAATAAATGATACCAATCTGCGATTGTATTTAACGAAATTTTCAAAAAATTGAAGAAACTTAAATTTCAGAACTAATTTACAGCGAAAAGCTTTCTGTCCTATTATACTAAATCTCGATCTTTCGATTTTGTATCGTTGGAATTTTTTTCAAAAATGGATTTATTTGTGCGTTGACAAGAAACACGTTGAACTTCCCGTTTAATATCGCTTTTATTACAAAAACTGTCCGTTTTATTCAATAACCAAGGTTGAAACTCGAAACCTCAACGCCTTGAACTCTAAGCAGAAGTTGAAATAAAAGACTTGCTCGTTATGGCAAAAAGGAATTGCCGGATAATTACCGATATTACGTGGGTTGCGGCAACCTACACATCGCATTTCAACTTCATCTTGTATGAGTTATGAGCATGAAGCATGTACACGGTGAGACCTTAACATGGTTCGGCTGTTCGATTCAGATGATGTAATTGCTATCTGTCTAATTGGTCGGAGATCTTCTTTTACAGTCTCGTCGGACCTTTATTCCTGGGATAAAAATTCGCTTTTTGGATTGTAGCGGTGAAATATACAGGATGACTCAGAAATCAGTGGACGATATTTCTTTTTCTGCTAAGAATTTTTCGTAATTGAAGGCGATTCAGAAATCGGTGGATGATATTTCTCTTTTTGCTAAGAATATTTGGTAATTGAAGGTGATTCAGAGATGGTGATTCGTAATTGAAAGAATTAAAAGGCGATACAGAGAAAAGTGTCACAAATCAGAAATTTTTTATTTTCATTTTATTGCTTGGAGTATCTTCTGATACGTAGATCAGAGGAAGTGTAAGAAGTTGAACTGTAATTAAGTAATTTTTTAAATAGAAATTCTCTTTTTTCTTTCTTCAAAAATTTCGTGGTTTGGATTTGACAGTTTTTTGGCGGAGGTGTGATATTTTTTTTTATTATGATACTTATTTAGGGAAATGATTATGGTAGGTGACAAAATTTTGTATGCAAACTAAATGTTGATTGATTCGAGTAAAGTTGTAATAATTCGACGAATATCCTTGAATTTATCAAAATTTTTATAGAAGCTGGTGCAACGACTGTATAAAAATTTTGTATGGACCTACATTTCCGTTCATAAATATTAGGATACTTGTTGAATGTGAAGCATACTAAAATCTACTATACTACAAGCATACCAAAGTCTGCTGAATTTTACTAAAGTTTATTGAAATCTATAGTAAAATTTGCTAAAATTTACTGAAATCTGCAGAATTCTATTAAAATCTACTGTATTCTACTAATGTCTATTGAAATCTACAAAAACTTACGGAAATTTATTAAAATCTACTGAAATCTACTAAATTTGACTAAAATCTATTATAATCTACTAAAATCTAGCAAAATTTGCTAAAATTTACTGAAATCTGCAGAATTCTATTAAAATCTACTGTATTCTACTAATGTCTATTGAAATCTTCAGAAACTTACGAAAATCTACTGAAATCTAATAAATTTTTTTAAAATCCCTTGAAATCTATTAAAATCTACTTTCTGAACACGAAACGATCCCCTTCGTTATTCCAAATTTAATACGAAATTAATTATCCCGCAAAGGTAATTAGAAAATTATTAAGACCCCAGAAACAAAATTATTCATCCTAGAATCTCCAAATATAACTCGTACGTACACATATGTATATTTCTACTACTACACGACACTAACTTTAATTTTTCAATATTTAAACATAATTTCAACGCTTCCCACACGAACACACTAAGTGCCCCAGCACTTATGCAAACCACTGTACTATCCGCGCTATCTTTCCTCGTTCCACTGTAAAACCACTCGCCCACTTTTCAATCATCCCATACGTAAAGCTAAAAATTTCAGAAGAGATCTTGAAACACTCCTATGTAAAAATTAATCCGATTGCTCGGTCGGTCGCTTCAGCTCGGAGAAACTCGCGTAGGCAGAAGGTAGAGTCGTCCGATGCGCCCTAAACAGAACTTCCACGAAACAGTTTACGATCCCCGACTGGAACGCGAAATCATAAACAGGCAGTCACGTTATCTAACAGTACACGCTTCTCTGTTCCAGCCTGTGTAGCGTACTACGTGAATAGACTCGTGGAATATTCTGTAACGATTCTGTCAAACAGGACGATCACGTGAAACTCCGTAAGAAACAGCTTCGGGAGGAAATTCTGTTAGAAAAGTCCAAAAAGCGAAGGCTTGAGTGGGCCATGTGCAGTCTTCTGCTGCGTTTCCCCCTCCTAGGGATAGTTTTGCCTCAAAGCTAAGAAAGGCCATATTGTCAAGGGGGTCCTCTTGACTAGTTTTTTCAGGAAGGACAGAATTGTATCAGCACTCGTGCAGTATAGTTCAAAATACAAGGATTCACCCTGTTTAACCGCCCACGTTTATATTTTATTCCACCGCTCACCACCGTTATCCTGACCGTTTTTACCTTACAAGTGGTACCGTAATTTTTCATTTAACACAAAAAAAAAATAGAAACCGATGTAATTTTTATTAAATCACTTTCTTTTGTATTAAACACAAATGCTTTCTTGAATAATTGATTGATTTTGCCAATGACGGTATTTGGACTACGGTGGTACCATAATTTTTACAAAGTTACTTCTTTATTAGAAGCAAAAGAGATGGAGCCGATTGAGATGGTACTAACCCTTCGACGCTCATATTTTTCTTAACTTGATGAGCCAAACATTGTCAGTTTTATTTTTTTTTAATTATTTCCCAGGCGCATAAATTTCCCATTTATTATCATTCACGTGAGCATTAAGGCACTAGAGTATTGTATTTAGAACTATATTTCTTTTATGAAAATTTACGATTTTCAGAGATTTTTGGGTTATCCAAAATTTGGGGCGAATTGAATATCTGCCACTTTTCTTTTTTACATTTGCAAAACAAAGATTCTTATTTCTTTTTTAAATTATTTCCTAGGCGCATAGAAACAAGTTCGCCATTGTTCGTAATACTGTAACTGTACTGTTTGTGCTACGATAGAAAGAACGGCGGAATATGAGAAGCGGAAGAAAATAATTAAACAAAGTTGCACTAGATTACAGGATTAATCATGCAAGTGTGAGACACGAACATAAGCGTTAAGGCGTTAAAGAATTATATTTTGAATTATATCCTTTCTACGAAAATTTGTGTTGTTTCTCAGAGATTTTCAGGGGTTGTTTCCCCCCAAAATTTGGGGCGAATTGAATATTTCCCGCTCTTCTCTTTTTCATTTACAAAAGAAAGATTCTCAAGTTTCCTTTAACTTTTGATCATTAATCGAGCAC
The DNA here is from genome assembly GCF_001263275.1 of Habropoda laboriosa. NCBI lineage: Eukaryota > Metazoa > Arthropoda > Insecta > Hymenoptera > Apidae > Habropoda > Habropoda laboriosa. Next base: position 235,972 of record NW_017100221.1, read on the forward strand.
AAAATCGCGAATTAATAACAAAAAATGAACTTTCTAAACTTCGACTATAATTCTTTCACTATCAAACAGAAAATGATCCGATTCGCCTCGCTCCACCCTACACACGAATCGTCCCGAGCGGAATTTTTACGCTAGAAGAAACGAACGGCTGGTAAATACTTCAACGTGGACCGTAGTTCAGTCTTCGGACCATTAACAGAGGATAATTGGCATTCAATCCGTTTAATTAGCTTAATAATTCCTCCGAGTTAATGCGTCCCCCGCTAAAGCAACGGGCACAGTCGAAGATCAATGGAACCGTCTACCGATTCGATCTAATTATTCCTGTTGAGTGTTGTTAATTAAATTACGCGATAAATCTGTATAATCGGGCATTAACCGGGCCATAACAGCGAAATCATTTCTTAAGTAATCATTTCTTACGGCGGACATTGTAATTGATCGACGGAGCGTGTATATCGCGACCGGTTGCGCCGCCCGTAAATGACAGTAATCTCGTCTGGGAACGCGTAAAACCGGTGATCGTTAAACAGATCGTAATCCCTTTCGGACGAAGATGAAATGGAAACTGATTCGCGGTACGAATTTTTATGGGTGCTCCCTCGACCGAGTAACAAAACGGCGGGAAAAACAAAAGATTCAAATATTTCGTGGTGGATAAATCGAAGGAAAAATCATCGAAATCGTTCGAGGAGGGAATTCCTGTTTGGAGACGTGCATAATTAATATGTTAGGTGGAGCAGATACAATCGGTGTTTTATTTGAAAAGAATAGAGATAGATGAATCATCGAAATAATTTTTATTGTCCTTTTTTTTATTTATTTGTTTAACGTCGTATCGGCTTATTTGCTATTATTAACCACACGTTTCTACGTTTTTACATTGTCCGTTGTATTATATTAGTATTTGTGGAGATTGCTTAACTTACGTTAACTATTGTTAGTAATTAATTAATTAGTCTACAACTTGTTTCGATCTTGACTTAAGCAAATTAACTTTTTGTCGCGTAGGAACAATTTGCTTTATTTCTTGAACCTAATTGTATATTATACGTCCTCGAGGATTTTAATTTCCTTGAAAAAGGTAGTTTACTCCTTTTTTATGTTTCTTGTCATTTAACCCCTTCGCTTAGGATTTTCTTTGCTGGCTACGCATGCAAGCGTCAGCTATGTACTGTTGTAATACTGTATTAGGTTAGAAAAGCTGATACATTGTAGACTAACTACATTTGGTAATTCTCGGTCTTGTAAATTAAAACCAGAGTTAGAATTGAAATTAATTTTTGTTATTAACACAACTGTTCTCGTCTCATCTTGGCCAGATTCTGTGCCACGAGTCTGACTCGTTGTAAGGCAAGGGGTTAAGCATTGTTTTATATTTATGACGGGTCAGATTTGGATAATAGGCACTGATGGGTTGATTTAGTGTGGCCCAATCTTTTTAGAATTTCCATTATTGTTGATGAGCATTTATCAGTTTTCTGGTGGCTTGTAAATACCATTATAGAATGGAGAAGTGTTTTTGAATCATTTATGCGATTCCAGTCGAAAAAAGTTCATTTCTACACCTAACATAATTAAATACAGAGGAAAATGTATTATTTTCCTTCAAGTTTCCTCTGTAGGAAACGGTAATTTTTTTTTGATTTGTTACTTTCTTCTTGATTTCTCGCAATGCTGCTTCTTGAATAACGAAAAGACTCTGCGCTTGGCGGGAAATTTATGCATTAAATTTGTAGCGCGTCGGAAATGTAAATTGCACGCGATATTTTACGGAGAGCTCAGCGGATTTGCAGAGCTTTTATTTCCGCGTAAAGTTTAAACGTTTAGCGAGGTGGAGTTTCTTTGACCGTCCGAGCAAATGTAACGGGCCAGTAAAGTTTGTAAGAAGACGCGGTTTCGTGAACGAAAAGTTAATCATTTCATTTTCGAAGTTTATAGAAATTTATGATGGAGAACATTCGCGATGTGTATGTTCATGATTATTCAATTATAGCAAAATCCAGGAATTTTTAGTTTTACTTTGGGTGAACGTTTCGTTTCTGTTAGATACGTCTTTTATATATATATATTTTTTGTTTGTTATGAAGGCCTTTCTTTTTTTTTAGCGTCATTAGTTAGGGGAATGTTATATTTGTACTTAATTAGTCAGGTGAAGTTTATATTTATTATTTCAGTAAATTTATAGTTAACTAAAGCTAAAGTATAGTTAGTTAGGTGAATTTCGTATTTACAATTATGACAAGGAAAGTGTCATTTCAAAAAACCACGTTTTATATGCAGCAATTTAATACTTTAAACCAAGCATGTCCAACCCACTGCCCCGCGGGCCTCATACTGCCCCGCGGGCCTCACGCGGGCCTCGTACAGCCCTGCGGGCTTCACGCAGCCCTCAAGAGCTAATAATGCCTCCCCTTAAAAAATCCTAAACTTTGAACATTATTACATGATTTTTAGCGATATTTCTCATGTCTCGATTGCGTTATAACAAAAATTTTGTTACTTATACACATTAACTACATTATATATTTCGTACACTGCCCCAAAAAATTCCTCTTCGCTCAATATTGCCCGGGCGAGCCAAAAATTGGACACTCATGCTTCAGACACTTAATCTTATATCTACAATAAAAAAAAACCTTCAAAATCTCAATAGAATAAGAATAAAAATAATCAACGAACAATTTCTGTTCGAAAATAATTCTAACATTCAGGTATATCTTTGCAGATATCTGGGGCTGTTACATTATGAACGTCGCGAATCTCGAAGGAGCCTGCCCTTCAGCCAACAAGTACTATTATCGATCTAGGAAGAGAAATCCGCATTGGATTGAACATCAAGAACAGCTCTGGAAATGAATAATTCCGCGGCTGAAGGGTGTTAATGAATGAGCATCGCACTTGAAATATTCAACTGGGCCAAGCTTCTCCGGGAGGGCTGTTTTCGGAGTACGTATGAAATTTTAAATTCGAGTATTCTTAGAGTGCTGATTCACGAGCATCGAATTCACGGAATTCAAGCTTCACAGAGAGAGGCCTGTTTATTAAAGGAATATTCCAGCTTGCTTGTGTACGTTACTTAACGCAAGATTGTTTGGCACTTAAGAATAATTTACGAGGCTGGCCTCTTGTACACGCAGCATCTGGCAGGCGATTTGGTTATTACAGAAAATGCCGGACTAAGGAACGCCAAGGGAAAATATTATGATTTCGTTTCCTGAATCGAAATTCAACGCCCTAACAGCGGACCCGTTTCGCGGTAATGCAATCGTTTATTTAGATCAGTCCCTGAAAATGTTTACTTCTTCTCTTCTTTCTATTTTCTTTTATTTTTTTTTTTTTTTTTTTTTT
>NW_017100221.1:239351-243439 GCF_001263275.1 Habropoda laboriosa
TGTTTTTTAGTTTCGCGTGAACACAGTCGTATTTAATTTTCACGTAGATTTATTTTCCAAGCGATTTTTCTTTCCGGAACTTTGTTTCGGGGAAGTGAAACATTTATCGCGTTGATTATTTAAGATTTAGCGTAATTAATATTTCTAGGAAATTTTACGGAGAGCAGTTTAAAAATCGAAACAGGGATTTGTAAATCAAATTTGAGAGAAATATGGTGTTTTGAAAAAGAAAAATAATATTTCCATTTTTTTTCATTAATAGTGAATTACGAAATTTAGATTATTTCGAGATATTTCGTTTGTTCAATTCAGAAATCGTCGATGGAGCAAATTTTATAAGTAGAAATTAAATGAGTTACAAAAAAATTTTTTTTAAATTCCTATTTATATTCCGAGAGTATAAAACGAACAGTATTCATACACTGTTGAAAGACTAGTGATTACATCTGTCGGAGTGTATGTAAATGAAATCTTCGATCATTTTGCCATCGTCGCATCTGGGCCATTAACAATTTAGCCTTGAACACATGCTTTATATTATTACCACAGTGTTACGTGTGATATGTCCTTGGTTAGCTTTATGTCATTGCATAGCGAAGATAGTTCCCTGTACCCTAGCGTGTGAAAAGTGGGGAGGGGTGCCGATCGTCGGCTGTACCCAGATCGCGCGGCATAGCGTAGCGTCACTGTACAGTGTAATATAGCGTAGCGCGTGCGTCGTATTGTATCGTTTTTCTAAAGCCAAAAGCACGTGTCTTTTTGCGTAGTTATAGTTCTTGTTTCTCATAATGTATATTGTTAACCATTAAATATAGATTACTTTAACAAATACGGTCGTGCGTTTAGTGTTATTTCGTTTCAATGGTTACGGGTCCAGAGATGTCGAACAGCGCGGTATAACCTAAAAGTGGCACGTGGCATGAGAAAAATCGAAAGGTTTTCGTGAATAAAAAAGAGGAAGACTCGTCGTGAAAAGTGAATAGGGAAATCGAAAGTGAATTGCTCGGGTAAGAAAGTTGTCGAATTATAATTATCGTTCATGGAAAATCGGACGGTTCGACTACGTGCTGAACAAAGTTGTGTTGAATGTCATGGAAACATCGTAGATGAACAGCGTCGCAGAAAGGATTAATAGAACGCTGTTGAACATGACGAGGTCAGTGCTCGTGTCAGATCTTTTACCAAAGAAAATAGAAGTAAAGTAAAAAATAGAGTAAGCCATAGTGGATTAATAACGAGGTACCACTTTGACACATGGACTGGTCGGACACCGCGTGTACAACATTTGAAGGTACAGTAGACTCCTGTATAACGCGGTTAATACGTTACGCGTTATAGGAAATCGTATTGTACGAGACTTTTTCTCGTATAACGTGAATAATCTAAAGTATCACGTTTGGAATGATTATTGCCATGCCAACTTTTATTTTCTATGTTCTATCAAATAGGACAGTTTCTTTTTTAAATAAGTGACATATATTCGCTGTTGGGTTAAACAAACATATTACTAATGTATGTAATAAACAAACAATCAACAAAACACAGAAGAAGTCGGTAACGATGAAGAAAACAGTGTTTAAATGCGGGGAATTCCTGTGTTTTATTATTTGGCGCGTTGTATGAGGAATCGCGTTACATGAAAACAGTAGTCGCGATATCTTTGGCGCGTTATAGGAACTCGCCTTATACGGGAGTCTACTGTATACGGTTGCCTAGACAACGAAGGGGCAAGCTTGACAATAGAGCAGCAGACGGTACTTTTGTAGGCTATGGTATCTATACAAGCGGATACAGGAATGTGGTGCCTAATTACGACAAAACACGTAAGGTTTGTTGAGGAAAAGATTGGGCATGAATATAAAGATAACACGTCGAGGATAAATCAAGCATGGTCAGATTACGAAAGTGAGTCAGCCACCGAAAATCCTAACCTAAAAGTCACAATGTCAAATGTGAAATAGTGAGGGTCAGTGAATCGAAAGAAACCACGAGAGTAGGCAGACCACAGAAAGTATGGACGAAAGGGTAAGTCTAAAGAGCCTGATAATAGTTCTGCAATAGACTTCTCAAGGAGTAGAATAGATAACAGTAGGATTGAGCATATAGACATCATGTTATAAGAGAGAATGCGGAAAAGAGACTGATAGACATAAGTCTAATAAAAACCCAGCTGATATAATGACTAGGGGTTTAAAAGGAACGTCTCACAGTAGATGCGTGGAAAAGTTAGGGTTGGATACAGGAAAGTGGGGGGATTGAAGATAGTTCTTTGTACCCTAGCGAGTGAATCGATCGGCACCCCTCCCCACTCTTCACTCGCTAGGGTACAGGGAACTATCTTCAATACGTACCTTAGCGAGCGAAGAGTGGGGGGCCGATCGGCGACATCAATCGTTGCCGATTCTTGAGAGTTTAATTTCCAACCTCGCTGTATCGCGGCTCCGACTATATATACCTTAGTGGGGAGGGGTGCCGATTGGCTCCCCACTCTTCACTCGCTATAGTACAGAGAACTATCTTCGATCCCCCACTTTCTGTGGCTTTGAACGATAGTATCTTGCCATATGACCAGTCTTTTTTGCAAATGAAGCATACAATTGATTTCACTTTTTATTGCACAGTGGTTTATGTTTCTTTTTTCTCATAATGCATTGTTAACCATTAAATATAGATTACTTTAACAAATACGCCGGTGCGTTTAGTTTGTTATTTCGCACCCGTTACACATAGCATTTAATGCATTCAGATAAGCTCGCCATACAAGTGAACATTATTTTATTCATGAATTAATTGTGAATTAATTATTATTTCTTCAATAACACTTATATTAGTCGTTGTTTATGCATAATTACGCAAATGATCCTTGAAAACTTCAAATTTTGTCCATGAAAATGTGAGAAAATTAATCTTTGATTATACTTTAGAGAAATTATGAGAAAATTGAGGAAACTTCAATTTCACAATTAATTTATAATAAAAAGTTTTCTGTTCAATTATTCTGAATCTCAATCTTTCCTATTATTCACGTTTCGATTTTGCATCACTTAGGTATCAAAAACGAATACCACCAATTACGACGCGAAAAAGCAATAATTATTATCGACGAGGTTGCAACAGATTGCGTTTCTACTCAATTAGCAAACCGTACAACCAAGAGAGTGAAACAAATTACTTCGTACTAATTGATTTTTCATCTCGAAAATTGTCTCTCACACGTTAAACCGTCTACGATAACAAATTTTTCTACGAAAGATAAGGTAACGAATAATAGTACAAAAAAATTGTCACATTATACTTCTCAAGTTCAAATTTTCTAACGAAATATCCACAAATAATAATAATTGAAATAGTAACAAAATCGAAAACAAAAGTATACATTTGTTTAATACTGCATTTAAAATCAACGTTATGATACCTAAATAGGTCTCGAATATCATACATTTAGTATTTCAATTAACCACAGCAGTTACATCATGCGAATTTCTTCGTTCCCTGTGTATAGAATTTCATTTCGCAGCAAACAAATCAGCCTTGATCAAATATCATTTGCAACATATATTTTACAACACACACTCGGTCGAAAAAGTCTCGGTACACCTAATTAATATTTATTCCACGTTGTATAATTTTAACAGAGAAAGCAATAAATAAATAATATTTACGTTATTTTATTTGGAAACGTAACACTTCCATTCCATTATATTTTCAATTATGGCAAAAATATTTCGAGTAACGTCTTTTCTACTTGCTTGTAAGCAAGAAACTAACTTGTATCTGCCTTTGGAGCCTTGATGATACTCGACGGAAATTTTGTTCATCTCATTTCTGAAGCGAACAATTTTTTTTTATGCAAGAAATGGCCAAAAATCAAAGGAAGTCTCAAATTTCATTAAATATTCCAGAGTCCAAGATCCTTTTAAGATTATATCATTATACATGTTTAAATATACATCAATGCCTTCTACAACACACAGTAAAAACAGTATATAAATATTAGTGTAAAAAAGCATAGGCGACCTTAAAAAAAAAAAAGAGAAAAGAAAAGATGGTATTTATAAAAAAATTTTTCCCTAATCTTATTCACACTC
>NW_017100221.1:262682-264494 GCF_001263275.1 Habropoda laboriosa
AAATTATTTCAACATAAAATAAGATAATCAGCTGTCCCGTTTCACCCGTGCCACCCTGTATAGTGATTGAAAAAACGTTCTCTTATCAAAGGCACACATTGTACAATATACGAATATTAAATGCACTTCGTAGATTACGTTAGGCAGGGAAACGAGATTAGAACAGGCATCTGGTGACGCTAGAAAAACGCGATAAATAGGAAAATAATCGGCGGTAGTACCTACATTCGTTCGTTTGGCAAAGCGGGGAGCGGCCGGTCGAAATCGTGACTGTTTAGCATTCCACAGTTAATTGCACTGTGAACGGTTACCGCGGCAAACGGGAGCAACGTAAACTCGTGATTGTTATTTTTACCTTTGCCCGCTTCTCGTTTCCACTTATTCGACGCAATTACGCGAAATCTAATTTTCCACCGGGGCTCGACACGTGTGTGCGGTTTACCCGTCCTGGCCGAACCAGTTCAATTTTACAAAAGTGCGCCGGGGTGTCGATTATCGAAAAGGAAAAAAGTGGGAACGCGATAAAAATTGGCGCGATAGAACAATCGACGGTGTGTGTAGAATTGCCAGTTAGATAAACTCTTAATTAATGCTGTAATTAAGATCGAAGATTTTCTACCGCGGCACGAGAACCAATGGTTTTTGTTTGTTTGTTTTTTTCTCGTAGATTCGATCGAGCGAGTCACGGTGATTTAGGAATTCGCTTGTGTGTGTATTCTATGTTAATTTCAATATAGGAATGATCTCTGTGTTGGTGTTTGTTTAGGGAGTACAGTAAATTCTCCACAAGTGTCAGTCCGCAAGGAAGCTAAACCTGACACTTGTAGAGTCAGGGACTACGTTTTCGAGCCTCGCGCTCGCCTTTGTAGTTTGCCGAACGTAGACAAGGACAGCGAATAAAAGATAAGGATGAAACGTGAGTCGAGGCAACCAAGCGATTTAAATACCAACTTTTTTAATTTTACGTTTTTTTATCCCGAAATTTTTCTTAACATATTGATGAGATTTTTCTGATGAAAATGACATCAAACACGACATAATTTGAACAACATTTACTTATCAACACGTTCACTGTCACGCTAGATATTTCACTGCATTGAGATAAAACAGACGCCCTGTATTACATTACATAGAGTCGGCCTACCGTTTGACTGCCAATTGGAGAATTGGCCTGGCGTTTGACTGACACTTGTAGAATCGGCCCTACATTTTTTTTTTTTTTTACGTGGAGGTAGGCCGACATTAAATTAATTACTCAATAAGTATTAATAAGTAAATGTTGTTCAAATTATATCGTGTTTGATCTCATTTTCATCAGAAAAATCTCACCAACATGTTAAAAAAAATTTCAGATGAAGAAAAGTGAAATTTAAAAAATTATATTTTTCTATTATGAATTGTCGAGCCGTGAAATCTCGTAAAAGAAACCGAGTGGTGTAGCGTTACACGCTTGACTGACTGCGAGTGAGATAACATGAGCGCAGCAATGACGCAGCCCAGGCGTAGGACCATCTATACTGACACTTGTAGAATCCAAACTGACTGACACTTGTAGAGAATTTACTGTAATTAGATGCTGTTGTGTTCGTTCGATTTTAGAATACTTGTTGTGTTTGGTAAGGATTGCTTCGTATTTACGGGTGAGTTCGAATTGATCAGGTTTGTAGTTATTAAATAAGGAATATTGTTATATAGATGGAGTTTGGTGGAAGAAGCAATAGTTTTTTTTTTTTGTAACGACGGTATTTTGATTATAAATGGAAATGCAAATAGGAAAATATTCCTTAAAAATAGTGAAGTTTTCTATACAGA
>NW_017100221.1:264766-275689 GCF_001263275.1 Habropoda laboriosa
TAATTTTTATTTCTCCATTTTAATATCTTTCAATATCATTTTAATATCACTCGCCATTGTTTGATATTAATAAAGAAACATTAGATACAAGAAATGTTAACGAATATAGCGTACAAAGTTTCGTATTAATCTCATTTAACTTAAAAGGAAAAGAATGTTCTCGGACGTTTACATGAAAATTTTGCCTTAATTAGAACTCGCGGATTAATGAAATCTCGTTTAAGTAAATCTCTGAACTATAATATTATGCTCCTACCAGCCACATCTTGATATAATAAAATTAACTTCATTCTTACACCGCTATTTCTATCAAATTTTCCATGTTTCAATTAATTTGTTAATTAAAAATTTGTGTCACTGTTAAAAAATCTGTGTCACGATGACATAATCAAAATTCATGCTTCTAAAATGAAGAAAAATTGTCAACTTGTGAATTTCGAAGAAATAATTCTGCGAAACGAAAATTCACAAACAAATTTTTTATATCTCCGAGTATGATGAAAAGGTGAGATGATTTCTTGAGAATCGTGTTGTTGACCGAAGGAACAATCGGAGCGAAGCTAGAATTCGTTGGAATAATTATGGATGGCGCTATAGGAAGTGAAGAAAATTGCACGCCCACGCAGAATCGAGAGCTGTTCTTCATATTTTTCTTCGTTCAAACGCCAAGAAGATTAATCCCCTGAATCGTGAATCGTGGAGAAAGAGAGAGAGAGAGAGAGAGAAAAATATATGGCTTTCCGTACGTGCATCATTCGGCTTCTTCCAATCGCGCGTTTTCTTCTCATTTCCATCCTCGAACGTTCGAGATGAATCAAATTTTAATGACGAATCGCTAACAACGCTGCGCGAATGCAGGTACATCATCATTTCTAGTAGAGCTGTGGATAGGAAAGAAGGAAATTTACCAACGAAAACTCTTCGTCGTTTATTCGTTTCGATCATGAAAACATTTTTACGCTACAGAAAATTATCTGCTCGCTGTTGAATAACGAATTCACGATGAATTGGTAGTACTGGAAAAAGTATTTGACACGTATTTTTTTTTTAATGGCAATTGTACACATTGATGGTGTTTGAAAACTGTTTCTTTCTTGCACCAATATCAATTCGGAATTGAATTATTACTCACATTGCAGATTCATCGTTAGAATTTACATGTAATAATAATTTCAAAAATCATTTATATACAATTATTAACAACTACAGTTCTCCTATTAAAAAACCAATAATTCGAAAATAATTTGACAATAGTAATTTTAATAATTTGAAAAAGAAACCAAGCAACTAATATTTTTGTCGTAATTTCCCCCTTTGAAAGAATAACCAATACAGATTTCTTCATAATTCCTCCTTTTGAAAAAATAACCAATCAACCAATACAAATTTTGTCATATTAACCAATCAACCAATACAAATTTTCTCATAATAACCAATCAACCAATGCTAATTTTGGCATAATTCCCCCCCATTGAAAAATCAACCAATCAACCAGTGCAGGTTTTGTCGTAATAACCAATCAACCAATACAAATTCTGTTATAATTCCCTCCATTGAAAAGTCAACCAATGCAAGTTTTGTTATAATAACCAATGAACCAATGCAAGTTTTGTCAGAATAACTAATCAACCAATACAAATTTTGTCACAATTCCTCTCATTGAAAAATCAACCAATCAACCTATACAAATTTTGTCATAATTCCTCTTATTGAAAAATCAACCAATCAACCAATACAAATTTTGTCATGAGTTCCTCCCTTTGAAAAATCAACCAATGCAAGTTTTGCCATAAAAACCAATCAACCAATACAAACTTTTTCGTACTTCCCCCCTTTGAAAAAATAACCAATACAAATGTTGCCGTAATTGTCCTCTTTGAAAAATCAACCAATCAACCAATGCAAGCTTCGCCATAAAAACCAATCAGCCAATACAAACTTTTTCACATTTTCCCCCTTTGAAAAAATAACCAATACAAATTTTGTCGTAATTGCCCCCTTTGGAAAAACAACCAATACAAATTTGATCACGAAACAAGACAAGCACCTAAGATCCAAACGCCTGACGATATTCAAAATATATCGTCGTCGAGTGTACCAAGGGGAATTAAAACGAACGTCCAGCAAACGTTTCTGGCTAAAGCCGGAAGAGGGAACGGCGACCGTGGCGCGGTTGTGCGATGGAAGCCAAGAAATAAGAAGCGAGGGAGAGAAACAAGGAAGGAACTGGAACAACGGAACGGATTCGTGACTCTGCGGTACGCACGGGATGACGTCATACACCTTATTTATATCCGCGCGTGTTTCAGACGTACAGAGAGGAGAACTGTGCCGTTATTCGGGGCACACCTCGTTTCAGTTGAAGCGAGCGCGGATGCGGGCGGAAATACGTGAATACACACGCGTGCACGTCCGTGCTTGCGGTTAAACACGCACCAGAGCACATCCTACGCCCGAGGATTGCGTCATCCAGCCGAGCTGCGTTGTTGGGTTACGAAATCCTGGAAAATCTACGAGCCCACGCGGACGAGGCACGCGTACAATCGATCCCTCCGACGGTTGCTCATCGAGAACAACAACGTAGAACGATAAATTCTGATATTTTTTGCGACGTAGATTGTCTAGAAATTGAGGGGAGTTAGTAGGTCATTTTTGAATTTCCCGCGCTTCTAAAGAGGTACTCCTGAAGCGTCCAAATGTAGGTGAAGTTTGGAAATTTTTTTTATAGGTAACTAGTTAATGGAAAGTTCCAATTTTTTCAGAGGATGTAAACGCAACTTTCAGCTTTTTTCTCCGATATTTGAAAAGTGAAAATGTTACAGAATGGAGGAGTTATTGGGAAACCCCTTTTGCTGGAACATCGATTGATGGCCGCCATCGCTGGCAAGGATTGGAACGTCCGAAATAAAAAATCCTGTTTGATTGACAAATAAAAATGTATTATCTACAATGTAGCTTACGATTTTTTCGATATGTCGATTATGTAATTTTTTATAAAAGTTTTTTTGGTAAAAAGAGGTTTCTCCTCTTCAAACTACCCCCATTTCTATAATAATCCGAATTTTTCAAAAATTCTCCGCTAAATTGTAGACAATACATTTGTATTTATAAATCAGAAAGAATCTTTTATTTCGGACGTTCCAATCCTCGCCGACAATGGCGGCCAGCAATCGATGTTCCAGCAGAAGAGGTCTATCCTCAATTAACGAACAACTCCTCCATTTTCTACCATTTTCATCTTCCAAAAGCTGAAACCTACATTTACATCCCCTAAAAAAGAATTCAAACTTTTCATTTCGTAGTTACCTGCAAAAAAATTCCCAAACTTCGCCTACTTTTAAACGTCTCAGTGTTACAATAAACTATCTAAAACATTTCTCACATTAAACTACCCATTTAAGCAAACTAGTACACAGTAAAATAATTACAAAACCAACAAACGAATCGTCGTGAGCGCGATTTAAACGGAAACTTCAATTAAGTTCGCCCGCGGAAGCGTTCATCAACAATTCCGCGTTCGTGTTGCTAAGCTGTGCATCGTAAAAATTTTCCCCGAGTCTCGAACACCGTGATTTCGCGGTAGCAAAGAAATTCATGTTAAAAAAAAAAAAAAAATGAAAAAGAAGAAACAGCAGAAACATAGAAAAAAGAAGTCGGGGAAAAAGCCGATTTCCCGGCACGGAAATGGAGAGAGTCGAGGTGAATCCACAAAGCGGCTCGCTGCCGAGAAATTGTCCAGAAAAAAGGCAAAAATTAAGGACCAGGAGAAATTCGGTTACACTGGTGCACTCGTGCACGCGTTCTGGTTAACAGGAAACAGAGGAAATATAAAATGAATTACAACTGGAACGGACACGTTTGTGTCAGCCATCTTTTATGGTTAATACGAGAAGAAGAAGAAGAGGAAAAAATATATGCGTATTCGTAGTTTTCCACGGGCGACAATGTGTTTTAATCTTTGTCTATATAGCTCCAGGGATAAGACGGGCCTGAGAAAATCTGATTTAAACGCAAACGGTGATACTGCTGCGATTAAGTTGGACGACTGGCTTCGACGAGATGTGCTTTAAAAGATTTTAAAGCCGCTGAGAGGAACTATAGTGGTCGTGAATTGAAAAAGAAGACCAAAGAGCGTGAAAAAATTTGCATAGAATTTTAAACTTTAGTGCTTTTGTTTTTTCATGAAATAATTCGCTCGGCTTGTCAATATTCTGGTTTTTTAATAATTGTAGAAAAAAGAAAATTTCACATGGAGAGTAACATGGCTTTAGGTGAACTTTTACACACAATTCTTACATTATTGGTTTATTATTTCCGGAGGTGGTTGAGGTTTCAAATGACAATTGCAGAAAATTCAAATATGGAAATTATATTTTTTAAGAAAACCAATATTTGGTTTATAAAGTAACGATCTCGGTTTTTGTGACAGAAAGCAGTAGTTTATTAATTTAATATTAAAAGTAGTTTATTAACTGTCCGCGACAGGCCAAGAAATGGACTTGGTTAACATAATCAAAACTCTCAGAATAGAATATTGTACAATCGGAACTCAAAACGCAACTCGTTCGTACACTGCACTTTTCTCATCGAAAATTCTCGCTTAAAAGTCTTCAGCTTTGGTTTGATTACAACATTGCACCTTATCGCAAAACAGTATGAAAACAAATTTTCGAAAATTCTTTACCACCATAATTTAGGACACCAAAGCCACAAAACTTTGAATCTACCTTTTCTTCCATATCTCCTACGGGTTCACAAATATTCACGATTATATGAAAACTCTCAATTTTTGTTTTCATTATCACAATCCATTAGTTTTCACGCAAACACTCAGAAAATGACCTATTTCTATTTCTCCAATTATTTTCGTCTCAGGATCATTTAATTTTCGTGTATTGATTACATTTTCGAGTAATCTACCAAACGTATCAAAATTGTACAAAGACCGAGTACCACAAAAATTGATACATTTCCATTTTCAAAAATTACACAAGTTTTCGTATATTCCATTTCTAACAAAAAATGATAATTTTAATTGGAATCTCGTTTGTGGTATTTCCCGGAGATAACGAAGTGTTCCATTTTAAAGGGAGAAAGATGAATTAACGATGAAATAATAATTCTCCGTGGCGCGAAAATACGGCGTATCGTAAATGACACACGCGTTAAAATGAAAATTGAGTTGGTATAAAATTCAGGAACGAAAAAGAAGGAAGGAAACGTAACGGCAGAAACACTATTTCATATGTAATTATGAAATAACGAACGTCTGGCCTTATAATGCAGATGGTAGAACCAGCTAGCAGGCCCTGAATTTAAAAGAGCTCATTAAAAGAATCCAAGGAAGTTCATTGACTTTGAAAACTGCTCGCCAACAAATGTTACGATCGCCATTTAAATTCCGAATGACGATGCGCCATGCTGTTTAACAGGTGCAAAAATCAATTTACCAGGTGCGAGAATATGTACGGTGTGCGATCGATCAATTTTTCATCGATCCTGTTTAACATGTACGATCAATCCTCTCGGGTACAAATAAATCATCCGTCGGGAATAGGTCGTAAGATCTTTCACTTTAGCGCGTTCACTGCTGATGACGCTATTTGGTGAAATCATTTACGTTACCATGACGCCATTTCGCGTCGTTAATTGTCCTGCTGGATTCGAGAAAGGTCGCAGTGACAAAATTTCGATTCGAGGAAAATGTCTCTGAACGTGTGAAAGTTAAATATCTCTTAATTGTTTCTTAAAAGTAGTGAAGTTGTTGCAAAGACTGTCTGTAACGTTAGAAAATGTGATATTTCTTCTTGATATTTAGTATTTAGTATATTAACGAATAAAATGAATTGTAATTTTAGCCCTCTGAGGCCATTATTGTGTAAAATAGTGATATACAGGAAAAAGGATTGTTTTCTAACATTAATGAAAATATAGGGTGAAGTTGTCCAATATGAGACCAATTTCTTAAAAAAAAGTCGCAAGTCTCGACTAAAAACACTTTTATTAAAATTCGATACACGTTTTAAAAGTGAGATATGTGTTATTTTGTAATTTACTGGAGAGTACAGTAGAAGAAATTCGGTTCCTTCGTAATAAAATAGAAACGAAAATTATACAGAAATACAGATTTGAAAAATGGATTCCTAATATGAGACTCGGTTTGTTATTGAAACTTATTTTTTCTGTCTTTCTTCACACATTGGGCATATAAAATCTATTTCTTCAGAGTCGATAGTATAAAAACAATATAGTAATAAAAGAAAAACGATCAAGAAACAATATTTGAAAGGGAAACCGAAGAAATTCTGAAGACAGAGATGGGAAGAAATTATGAAACGAGAGAGTAATTAATAACCAAAAGTATCACATACACGTAAGTGTAAATTAGGGTGAAATTTTTCAGTGTCAAATTCAATTTTGATCGATCATTGAGGAGAATTATGATAATAGGATTGGATTACTATTATACTTTATGCAACGACTAGGAATTGTCCTTTAAATATTACAATTACGATTCCGGTCGAAACACTTTGGAAACACTGTTCTTTCAGGTTTTGTTCTGGAGTACGCGATACTCTAATTTGCATACAGTGTCTGCACGAACAACCGGATGCTTGGCTCGATTGAGACTGCTTCTAATATTACAATCTCGTTATATATTATGTAAATCGTCTTACCAGAGTTGATTGGTCTGGTCCATAATAACGCGCACATATGTAAGGATGTCTTAAAGAGTCCTGAAATTGGCCAGGTGGAAACGACGAGTTTGGATGTTATGCAATTTCGGGGTTCGTGCAAAACACACGTGTATGCAAAAAGGCAACGAAAATTTTAATGACGCGTTTTGCTCTTCTCAGTGGGTACTTGGAATTACAGAGTGAACTTAACGAGCAGAAAGTGTTAATTAAAAGCTATCAATTAATAAATGTATTTTCTTTTAATTAATGTACGTCTTTTTATACAGTATTTCAAGGTTTAGATGGAACTTTTTTTCAGAGTAAATAATAATTTTATGGTATTACATTTTTCTAAGAAATTAGGTTTTAGAATTTTAATTTGATTTAATGTAGTATTGTTGAATTTATTTTGTATTAAATTGCCTTTGTCGATTCCTTAAAGTAATACCGTTTTAACGAAAATTTGTTTAAGAAAGTAAAAGTGAATTATGAAAAGAGAAAATTAATCTAATTTAATAAAAAATTGTGCGGAACTAAAGAATTAAATCTACCAGTATTTCACAATTTATATTTTTTTTCTTCAAGGCAAATAGTAATTTTAAAAGAATCTACATAAGAAAAACTACCTTTCTTTATTCGTTAAAGAATACCGTTTTAATAAAAAAATGTTTAACAAAATTAAAGTGAATGGTAGAGAGAGAAAATTAATCCGAGGAAGAAATTATATAGAACTATAGAATTAAACCTAATAAAGCATTTATTTTCTATCAGTGTTTGAAGAAATATGTTCTCTTTAGAAAAGAGTTATTAATTAATGTACCTAACCTATTACTTCCTAATTGGCCAGGTCGGCTTCAATTTTAAATAAAATAAACCTTAGGAGAGGAACCTTCAATTATGTTTCTAACTGAATTACTCTAACAAAGTAATCTAATAAAGATCAAACGGTGCTCTGAAACTAGGTTCGAGCGGAGAATTCTCCTTTTATCAGTGCTGCACCGAATTTAATCGCTCTAGCAGAGAAGAAACCTATTATTCTTTGCAACTTTCACCTACATTTCTTATTGTTTCAAAAATACTAATGTCTTAATCTTTAAAAAAAACCCAAATTGTCATTACAAAAATATTAAGATCCTAAAACAAATTATTCTAAAGAAGATTATTCATAGAATTAAAAAATGAAGATGTGCATAATATGTGCAACAAAAAATTTAAATATCAATAAAATATAAAATGTAAATAAAAAATTTAATGTGAAATTGAAAATTATAATACTGTTTCACGAGAAATGTGCTCATATGAAATTTTTGTATATTATTGTAACTTCATTTATACAATTTCTGGTAAAATACTCAAAAATTTTCTAACCTTATCGATCAGTGTTCGATTCAACTTACAAATATTGTCTTCATTCCCAGAAGTTTCATAAAAGGTTCGAATCTACCTTATTGAAGTTAGAACGTACTTAAAAATACTATTTTCACCTTCGAAAATACAAAACATTCCAAATCAATCACTCAAAATTTGATCATACTCGCGAGCTACTTAAACCCATCACTACCTTCAATATTTCGCGTTCTATCTCTAATCTCTTCTAAACTCCCCAATTTCAACCGTGAAAAAGAAGAAACCTCGTTTCACTTGCACCCTAATTCATTCCACGTCCACCTAACAGGACAGGAAATTGCCGCTTGATCGTACGAAATAGTAAAAATCAAACAACAGGTGATAATTCAGTTGGCGACATCGCGAATTGCTTCATATCGGGGAAATAAAGCAGCATCGTTCCCCGGGTGAATTATTCAGAAGCATCGAATTCTAAGGAACTACCAACGCCAGACGTACATAGTCGATACAAAAATTATAATATCTCTCTCTCTACGAGGAGGAGCACAGATATTCTCTTTGTTCCCTTTTAGTTTGTCTTCCATCCGACCGGAGGAAATTCGATTTTATCATAAGCTGCTGTTGCTGCTGGCTGTCCTTTCTCTCCACCCCCATGGTACCGCTCACGGTGTCCGACTGTTGTGTCCCTTTCTTTCCTTTCCATTTTTTCTTTCTTGTCAGCCAGCGCTCTGTTATGTCATAAATAACAGGAAGAAAACGTATGAAAGTCCGAAGGGGGCACGTGCGTCCAACGATTTCGTCCGCGAATGTTGCGTGCCATTATATACGGTTTTGTTTCACATAAGAAACCAATAAGGTAGAACTGTTCCCGTGCACCGCCCTACTGTGTATATATGAGTACTATGTAGTACGTATACCGTGGAGAACTCTCTTTCTCCTTCTCTTCTTGCCTCCCTCGTGAATTTTTCCATCGAAATTTAATTCAGTTCCTGGCGGATCTACGAGGCCGATATGGACATTGCTTCGTACAAGAATGCATAAATGTATCTTAAATATTTCCAATCTTGAATTGCGTATTCTACAGATATTGATGTAAAGTTATTTATTGTTCCGCTGGTGTAGACTATTTTTTTTTCTTCAGAGGAATATTGGAGCAGTTCGGTTAGGTTTATCTGATTTTATCCTGGGAGAATTGTACCCATGGTTTTCAGTAGATTCTTTTTTACAGTGTGATGCATGTCACGAAAGGATTATCCGTTGTGCTCGATTAGAAGAATTTTCTGGGGAGAGAATAGAGAAAGTTTAGATTGATTTTCAACCGTATGTAGTACGATGCTCGGGTCTTTTTTGACCCGTCGCCTTTTTATTTTTTTTTAAACGACTTTTGCTGTCGTTCAGTTTATGCTTCCCTTAACGGTGTATTTGAAATTTGTTGTTTAGGTTCATATGGCGCCGCTGGTAACGAAAATTGTGGAACATAAGGTCTTCGGGTCTTTTTTGACCCAAAATGGAAGAACGCCCTAGGGTTAACTGTGAAACACTTTTAAACTTGTGTTATTTTAAAATGGAATATTTAACGACACTTGTATTAAAGTGCTGTGAATTTTCAAATTATGTTAATTAGGACATTTTAACGTTTCCTTTAACTTACTCAGTAAAATAATACGTTTACAGGTTTCCCAGTAACTCCGCCATTTTGTAACATTTTGACTTTCTAAAAATTTGAGAAAAGAGCTAAAAGTCACACTTACTTTTCTCTGCAAAAATTGAAACTTTTCATTTAGTAATTATCTACGAAAAAAATCCCAAGCTTTGCCTATTTTTACACATCTCAGGATGGTGTATTTCCTAAAATCAAAGAGAAAGGAGGGAAATTGATATTTTACGAAGTTAATTGCAATTATCATAGAGGTTCCTTCATCCTTGAATACTGCAAATTTCAAATTTCTGATATAAAAAAGATGGCCTCTCGTTCGAATTATTTTAAACTAAAATTGTTAGATGAAAAAATGATTACAGAGTCACCAAAATTGAAATGAAATATTAGTGTTAACATAAAGGTGAAAAAAAAATAAATAAATAAAAACGATACGCTTAATGTGAGAGAAAAATTTGTACGGAATGCACAATATACTGTTCGTCCTTTTGTCTCCCGTATATACCCGGGAAATTGAAATCCTTGATTTTTCTTTCAGTTTCTTTTGCCCGGCTTTACCCTTGCGGATTCCTCTGTTATCTGCCGCTGTCTCAAACTGCATCGAATTTGTAGGAAGAAGTTTTGTGTTACGCTTAGGTGGACTCGGAACATGAAGTATGTACCAAAGCGATCTCCGGATTTGCCTGCGTGCCGCGGACACGTATGTTTGTTTTGGAGACCGTACCTACCCAGGAAAATGTTATTTCTTCTTGTTGATTCTTTCGTTGATCTGGCAAACAAATATTTCCACAACTCCTTTCTACGTGTCTCATTCGACCTTAGCGGCACCCGCTAGCTTTAACCCTTCAATTCTCACAGCTAAAATTGTCATTCCATACGGGCAATTTTATTCGTTTCTACCTGTATCGATAGAAATCAATGTTCTTAAGAGTTTTCTGTGAAAAGAGCTTGATTGTTTTGGAGAAGAATGGGCGGATTTTAGGTGCATAAGAAAACTGAAATATCTGGGAAATATGTATTGCTTTTTATATGGATTTGAATTTGAATTCTTTTGAAATAGTTTCCATGTTAAAATTGTGGTTTGGGTTTTAATAATAATATTGATTTTTTGGTTCACATTATGACTGTGTATTTGCTTATCATAATTTTGGAAATATCTGGGAAATATTGCTAAATTTTATATGGATTTGAATTTGAATTTTTTTGAAACAGTTTCGATGTCAAAATTCACAAAATTGTGAT
>NW_017100221.1:275921-283612 GCF_001263275.1 Habropoda laboriosa
TTTTGTCCCGGATTATGATTTTGGAAAATTTATGAATTTTTCAGATAAGCTTCTCTCTAGAATGATTTCATAATAAGGATAAGAAAAATAGATAGATGTAGGAAAAACAGGTGTTTTAATTAGTGAATCACCTTCAGTCATACGTTCTTACGCAACGACATTTACTCAGTTTTAATTCCTCGAGATTAGAACAGTACAGGAAATATTAAATGACGAATCTGAAATTCTTTCTGCAAAATAATACTGCTTAATATGGTATACAATGATGTAGTTAATACTATCAACTTTAGAAAAACTAGTTCATTTAAAATAATCCCATAATATGCATATTTCATTTCATTTAAACTGATCTTACTCAAAGAAATTAAATAACAATAACAATTTTACTATAATAGTTTCCGAAAGTTGCTTACCTGAAAAAAATCTCTATATGAACACAAAGGACGATTATTTAAGAAAATTTTATTTATCCAAGAATATAGTACCGTTTAGAATTTCTTCTAAAAATTCAGAATTATGATAATTTATAAACGTAACGAAAGGAATTCTCAAAATGAGAAATTTATCTAAAAAATATATTATAGCATGCTTTACAGCCTCTTCTAAAACTTCAAAATTATAATTTAAACGGTAAATTATTTTCTTCTCAAGCTAATAAAAGTTCCCCGAATTAACCACAGAATCATACAACAAGATTTCTGCAAATCGAACTCGCTCAAAAATTCGAAGAAAAATCTCTCAACGCCAACAACAATCGTCGTGGCTTTCCTTAAATCCTAGCCAACAATTTCGAAGAGGATTTGCTGCGAGTTAACGTCACGAATTGTTTGCAGATCGTAGATACGTTCGCGCGATTAATCACATCTCTCAGTCCTATTCAATGGAATTTCTTCGGATACGGATCTCTCGTTTTTCATAACGTCCCGTTTGCTTGCATAAACCTTATCTAACGATTTGTCTCAGGCACGAGATGTACTAAGGCCACAAACAAGAAATACTCTTCAACCGCTGTGGAAAAAATCGTACGCAAAATATCGGTGAAACGTGATTGCGTACAAAAAAAATTGGATCAAATAAATTGTTTAATCTGCACGATTTATTTTATCGTAAAATTTTCATACTGAAACTCTCAATTTTAGATTTACATACGTAAGAAAGGAAACCAATAATTTATCGCTAATTTTTTAAAACAATTGCTCCGTAATATTCTAAAAATCTTAAATTGCAGACAGACTCTTCTTACAGAAAATTAAAAACAGTAATGATTATAGTATAAATTTTAACGCCACACAAAATGGCCCTTACAGTACTTAATTTTAATAACAAAAAAAAAGCAGGTATTTAATTTTTAATTAAGTTCAAAAATTTGAATTTTGGCCAGCTTTTCATTTTCAAGAACATATATCGCAAAAGTAATCCGTTTGTCGTGAACAACTCGCAGGCAATCAAAATACTGACAGTTGTTCCAAGCTTCAAATTTAAAATTATTTGCATAAATTCTTATTTCAGAAAAATGCCCAAAGAATGGGCTGTCTCAAGCTTCAAATTTCAAATTATTTACGTAAATTCTTATTTCAGAAAAATGTCCAAAAAGAAAATGGTAATTTTCCCATACTTTTACAAAAACATAAACAACTGTTGAAGAAAAATACAGAAATTTCTATCCAATTACATACACAAGATTTAATTTTTCAATTCGAACGTATTAAGCAATCTTCGCATTTTCCTTCTTCGTTAAATATCCACTTTATTCAAAACTTACCGGACAGAAATGATCTATCCAACCGGTAGATTACATTTTCCAACTGTGTTCCCGTGAATGGCAACGGGAATATACCTTTGACATTCGCGGATCGACCGGTTGCATGGTGAATGGCTCGCTTTCGTGTGGCCTGTTCAATGGCGAGAATGTTTTATAAAAATCGGCGGATAGATTCCGCGGAAAGGAGAAGAAAGTTGGAGGCAGGGTATCGTTAATGGCACTTCGTCACGATTTTCCAAGCCGGCCGTCGATATTTATGAGGCGGTCATAAATCTCCGTTGCCACGGGAAATTATTTAAATATAAAGGATCTGGTCGATGTCATTCATTTCCCTTTTCGGGGCTAGATCCTCTATCGTTGAATAAATAAGCGAACGATATAGCCCGCGTTCCGTTTTAATGCTCGTTAATTGCGTTATCGGCCTGGGTGTGTGCGGGGATTAATTGCGTTTTTCGATTCGCGTTCGGTGGAATAATATCGTGAAACGGTCCTTTAATAGTTTGTCTTGTAAAGCAATTAGTAACGTCAATGGTGAATCGAATTTTCCGCAGGGGGTTTTGTTCGTGGAATAATACTGTGAGCAAGAAGTATTGTTTGGTCGATAAAACTGTTCGCGGTAGGAGGTAATTCGAAATTATTGGAATTTGAGAAGTTGCTAAAGCGTGCGTTTTAGGTAACATTTACTTCGATTTTTAGTATTTATTTGCTTGTTTGTTATTCGGAAGAGAGGTCGTTACGTGGATACTTATTTAAAATATCTTCTTTTTTTTTTGCTTTAGTTGTTAATCGGTGAGATTTGGAATTACTGGAATTTAAAAAGTCACTAAAGTGTGCATTCGATGTTCGGTATTTACTTTATCGAATATTTTTAGTTTTTCTGCTTATTGTGCTAAAGAGCTCGTTACGAGGATATTTATTTAAAATATCTTCTTTTTTCTTGCTTTAGATATTAACCAGTGAGATTCGGAATTACTGGAATTTGAAAAGTCACTAAAGTGTGCATTCTATAATATTTAATTCGATTTTTAGAATTCATTGTATTAAATATTTAAATACTTTTATTTTTTTCTAATTACAAAAACTCTCTTTACACGGGCGATATTTATTTAAAATATCCTTTTTCTTGCTTTAAATATTCACCAGTGAAGTTCGAAATTACTAAAATTCAAAAGGTCACCAGAGTGTGCATTCTGTAACATTCAGTTTAATTTTTAAAATTTATTACACGTATTAAATATTTCAATATTTCTATTTTTTCTGGTTATTACACAAAAGATCTCGTTAACAACAAAATTTACTTAAAATATCTTTTTCCTGTTTCAGATATTAACCACAGAGTCGAAAACTGCGTTGCTCCAAAATTTCGGTGAGTATTCGAAATCCCTACGAAAAATGAACAAACTACACTTTGAATATTTGATAAAAATGAGATTGGACGAGCAATTTCACACTGTTTTCACGAAACCAAAAATAAATCCCCATAAAAATATCTCGAATATTCGCCACACTTCTATGTATCTTCGTTTTCGCTAAAAGTACATATACGCTTTTCCTCCACCGTGGAAAAACTCCGTGGCGAACCAGGAAAATGGAAACATTCATTTCACAGATTTATTAAGCCCCGTTAGAAACGGACAGTATAATTGTCGCTTAATATTCCCGGTATTATATAAAAAAAAAAAAATAAGTACATCGAAATGAAGATGCATAAGTATTACGAACAACGTTCCCGGCTGTGCGTAATCGTGAATTATAGTCGGTCACATTTGCTGCGAATTACCTTATTCCTCTTCTTTTTGCGCAACCATTTTCTTCGCTCGCGGACTCAACCGGCGAGATAGTTTCGCCGTTTATAACAAATCGCGATTTCACCGACTGTATTTTCCATTAATTAATGCTAATTTATTAATACACGAATTATATACGGGAAACTCGATAGAAGAAAGGAAAGAAAGAGGAGAGGACGATTTTAATCGAATTAATCACGCTCGAAGAAAGCAGGCGAATTATTGAAGGAGCAGCCTGAGCGGATTAAAATCGAATTGTATTTGAAATTGTGTCGCTTAACGAGCGATGAAATTAATTCCGTGCCTTTTCTTACACAAACTTCAATGTTCATTTGTAAAAAATTGAATACAATTTTAATTTTCAAAATAATCTCCATTATTTTTGATTGTATCAAATATTTGGATGTTTTTATTTTTTTAACGATATTTATTTGAAATATCTTTTTTCTTTGGTTTGGATGTTGATCTGTGAGATTAGGAGCAAATTCGAAATTATTAGAATTTATAAAAGTCACTAAAAATGTGCTTTCTCTAACATCTAATTTCTTTTCTGAAAAAAATA
The DNA here is from genome assembly GCF_001263275.1 of Habropoda laboriosa. Classification (NCBI taxonomy): domain Eukaryota; kingdom Metazoa; phylum Arthropoda; class Insecta; order Hymenoptera; family Apidae; genus Habropoda; species Habropoda laboriosa. The sequence goes on from NW_017100221.1 coordinate 280,033, forward strand.
TGGCAACTTTGAGTCGAGACTCCGTGAAAAATGGCACCGAATCAATTTATTCTATCAAATATTGAAATATTTTCATCTTTCTCCTTCTCTAAAAAAAATATGGCAACTTTGAGTCGAAAAGTGTCGCGGAGACCTCGTGAAAAATGGCACCGAATCAATTTATTCTATCAAATATTGAAATATTTTCATCTTTCTCCTTCTCTGAAAAAAATATGGCAACTTTGAGTCGAGACTCCGTGAAAAATGGCACCGAATCAATTTATTCTATCAAATATTGAAATATTTTCATCTTTCTCCTTTTCTGAAAAAAATATGGCAACTTTGAGTCGAGACTCCGTGAAAAATGGCACCGAATCAATTTATTCTATCAAATATTGAAATATTTTCATCTTTCTCCTTCTCTAAAAAAAATATGGCAACTTTGAGTCGAAAAGTGTCGCGGAGACCTCGTGAAAAATGGCACCGAATCAATTTATTCTATCAAATATTGAAATATTTTCATCTTTCTCCTTTTCTGAAAAAAATATGGCAACTTTGAGTCGAGACTCCGTGAAAAATGGCATCGAATCAATTTATTCTATCAAATATTGAAATATTTTCATCTTTCTCCTTCTCTAAAAAAAATATGGCAACTTTGAGTCGAAAAGTGTCGCGGAGACCTCGTGAAAAATGGCACCGAATCAATTTATTCTATCAAATATTGAAATATTTTCATCTTTCTCCTTCTCTAAAAAAAATATGGCAACTTTGAGTCGAGACTCCGTGAAAAATGGCATCGAATCAATTTATTCTATCAAATATTGAAATATTTTCATCTTTCTCCTTCTCTAAAAAAAATATGGCAACTTTGAGTCGAAAAGTGTCGCGGAGACCTCGTGAAAAATGGCACCGAATCAATTTATTCTATCAAATATTGAAATATTTTCATCTTTCTCCTTCTCTAAAAAAAATATGGCAACTTTGAGTCCCGGATTGCGTCACCGGAAAAAGAGCCGGGATAATTCCTCCGTGAGGTGCACACAACGTGGTTACGACACGCGCCTGCAAAGCACACTGTTGCCTCGAGTATTTATCTCGCGTATCGAGATTTTCCTTACGGCGCGGCGGTTGTTCCGACCGTGACAAAATGCATTCTCGTGTTTCGTATTTCAATTAACGCGTTTCACTTCGATATATCTTGCTGTATATTATTTCACGCCAAAGTGTTCGTGTTAATTGAAATTGAATATAATCGACCGCGGAGTAGCGATGTCAGTTTTTGCAGCTGATCAAACTGATTAAAGTTTAATTAAACGAATGTGTCGATAATTGGAAAAGATTTTGGCGGCAGAGTTATCGAGGTAAAATCACGATACCGCGGAGTATCGTTTCGTACAACGTTTTCAGCCTTCGATTTCGAACGTGGTTTCGATTAGGTTTTTGCTGCATTTCGAGGTGTACGTAAATTGTTTTATTGAAAGGAAGAGAAATTACGTTAACGTTCACTTTAAAAGTAGTCTTTTAAATTAAACATTTATATTAAATTGCAATCTTTGCTTTTTTCTTCGTTAGCATAAAATGGTACAGTTCTTCACAATTGTATATTCTAATTTTTTAAATTGAGACACTGTTTGAAATTTACAAACTGGAAAATTCATTATTGTAGTACTGACTCTGATAATCCTGAAAATTGAAAATTCTGAAGATAATGGTAACTACCAAACATTAAAAAATTATAATACTACCTACATGATGGTATTTAAGCAAAAATGTGTGAAAATGCAATTAGGTTATAACTTATGTAATGATATAGTAAGTCGTGTATTATTGCAATTACGTAGCTCTGGGCCAAGTAATTATCTTTTCTTATAAATAGCTGCGAAGGCACGGCAAAATTTCTATACGCAATTTAAATGGTTTCAAAGAGTCACCATGTTTTTTCACATAAATATATATATTTTTTCACTCTCAAATTTTGAATCAAATACGAATCTTCCTGCCATTTTTTGCCATTTCTTCCATCGAAAGAATTTTTCTTCCATTTCATTCACCCTTTAATAGCTAGAGAAGACAATTAGGTGGCCTATTTTACACGGCCCACCCTGTATATTAAGAAACAAGCGGCTTTAAATTTGAACATCCCTACTCTACACTCGATAAAAAAAAAATGAAGAGGTATAGAGGTAAATTTTGAAAAAAAAAAAAAATATTTTTCAAAAATTCATTAACATCACATTAAAGCACTTCAAAAACCACAAAACTTTGAATGCAACTTTTTCTCCGCATCTTGCACCGTTTAGTAAATATTCACGATGACATACAAACTTTAAATTTTTTTAAAGGGCTGTTTTCACCTCTAGGTCACTTCAATTTCTGAAACAAAGAAATGACATGCTTATCAGCGTCGATTGAACTACATTCCTGCAGAATTTCAAATTCTTCCGTAACCTCCGTTCCGAGTGTAAATAGCGTTCATTAGGAACCACCATTGTGCTGCCAACGAAGAGAAGAAACGGTAATATTCGAATGGCACAATAATTCATGTAGCATGGTAATCACTTCGCCTTAATCCGCAAAATACACATTTGCAGAGAATTCTTCCGAAATCCTCTAGACTATCTAATCGCGGCAAACATTGGTGCCCGTGCAATTTACATTGTACACGAAGGTAATAAGCGAGTCGGGCTACGATTTTCGCGGCTTTATCTGCCGCATTTTTACAGGGGTAGAAAACGGGGGGTGGTAGGCTCGAGGCAACGGTTAGCTCGTAATCTCGATTTATCAACGGATCTCAATTTTCCTTTTGTCGAACAGAGAGAGAGAGAGAGTCGAGTGGTTGAAATTAAAGCATCGGGGTAAACGCAGTTCCTCGCATTAAATTATGGAAGAGAGAGAGAGAGAGAGAGCTGGGGGAGGAGCTGTCTTCTTCTATCTAATTTACCATCCGCCGCGAGTTAAGCTGACGCTGGAAAATAAACCAGCCTCTATAAATTCATTGGATGGTAACTTTGCTTTACAGTTAACAGCAATTCTTGGATTTTCCGCGGCGAACCAGCAGGCTTGAACAATCGAGTTCGGTCAGTTTTCGAAGCGGGTCATTGTATTTCTTTGGGAGGGCAGAGAGGATTCTTCGTTTACTTTGCGCCGCGTGCTGGAAGAGGTTCGTTCTCGTGGAGAGAAAGAGTACGGCTCTGGAGATTGAGCCTTATCAAAATTTGATATTAAAATCAACCAGCTTGCAGTTCGTCGCCGGGGGATTTTAATGGCAACTGAAATGCTTGGTAATGGACTTGAGAATATCGTAGGTAATAATGGCGAAAGGTTAGGAACAATCTTCTTATTGATATTTGCAAGTGCAAATGAAACTTTGGCGCATTGCTAAATCTTTAAATATAATTTAATATATTCTTGTATAAATAGGTGGTACTTTGTATTTTGTTCTTTGATTTGTAATTTTGGTCTCGTTAATGAGTGCTGTCTTTATGACAGCGCTACTATAGTATGAATGAAATATTTTAATTTTAAAATAAAATTTATAAAATTCAGAATTCAGGTAGAATGTAAATAAAATTCAGGAGCAGCTCAAATCGTTGTAACAAAC
>NW_017100221.1:283827-290933 GCF_001263275.1 Habropoda laboriosa
TGGACTAAATCTCCAGTGCCCCGAAGGATTTTTATTTTTCATATATACTTTCCTTTGCATATTTTCAATTCAAAAATATCATTATATTCAACAAATGTGTATTTATTACTTTATTTAAAATTTTTTAAGCGTTGATCATAAAGATATTTATTATCAACTCCAAAATTACAAAATCAAAACACAAAGTGTCCGCCACCATCGTCCAAGAAAGAGTAGATATCCTAACGCTGTAACCTTCTCTTCGAAAGCTTTCTCAGACTGTGTGAAATTTCACGGAAAACCGTTCCCCTTTCCGATTTAAATATCAATCGGATCGAGAAAAGGACAGGTAGGGGTAAATCGTATGGTGAATGAACGCAACGGATTAAACGAGCCGAGAAATCAGGTGAAAGGTTGAGATACAAATGGATGCGTCTGAGAACAGGCTGGCAAGATTGACTAAAAGAGCCGTGACTGCTCGTGTTTCCAAGGAAAGAGAGAGAAAAAAGAAAGAAAAGGAAGATGCGAAACAGTTTATTCTCAGCTCGCGCGTATTTTCTTTGGATCGAGAAGCAGCCGGCGCGGCGTTCCTCCAGAGGATACATTATTTCTCATTGCAACGATGAGGATCGATAATGTTCGTCTCGTTTATGTACAGAAGCCCTCTGTGGCAGACACTCGTTCCGTGAACATTGTGATACAACGCGTTGTGACTGATTGTCCTTCGTTCGACTGAAAAGCCTTTGTCATCGTGCACGCTATTTGCCTGAATACGCTCTAGCTTCCTGAGACGTGCAATCTCAGGCGCGGTAAACCGAAAACGAAAGAGTGGAATCGACGTGCCGCCGGAATTTTACGTCCTCCCGGTGTATCTCACGTGCTTGTTAAACGAATTACCCTAATCGTCGTGTGAATTTGCTTAACTGCGATCTGTTGAAGTTCTGTTAAACGTGAACAGATGTTTGAGTTGCTTAACCTTGGAAAACTGACACGGGGGCGTCGGAGGATTTTTGGTTTTTACGTATAGGGTGTCTCAGACCGGGCAATAAAAATGGACAGAGGTGATTCTACATTTAAAAATGAAGCGAAAATGAAGAATAACATTTTTTCGTAAGAAGCTTAGATTTCGAGAAAATTGCCTGAGATAAGTCGGGAGATAACTGAGCGCAGTGCACGCGCACCGCACGAAACTTTGAATTCAATTTTCTCGAAAACTAAGCTTCTTGGGGAAAAATTTTATTCTTTATTTTCGGTTTATTTTTGAATGTAGAATTACTCTTGCCCATTTATAATTTTTTTCACCCTAATTTTGATAATATCCAAGAATTAAAAGTGAGTAATTTTGACGTTCGGCATGATATTTTGAATATTCTTTATTTGCTTTGCTTCGTTGATAAAAAAAAAATATTAATAATCTCAGAGCATTTTTAATAATCAGTTTAAATAAAAATTTGCATCACTTAAAAAACTGTATATATCTATATAAAAACGAATTTGAACGTGATTTCGATTAGAAAGAACGTAAAAGGTCTACACTCCTCGAATTATCGATCATGCAAAAAGTACAGTTTAAATATCCCAAGAAATCTCAAAGTTAAAATTCTCTGTACGTCTACTCGACGGAAAAAGCTCACCCAGCTAAATCCACCTGAAATACATACTCCGTCCCGGTTGAATATTAAAATACTCCAGTAGGTTGAAAAATTACATCGAACACAGAAAAAAAAAATCTGAAAAGAATAAAAAAAGAAAACTTGACTATCCAAAGTAAGTTAAATACCAGAATATTCAAATAAGTTACCGCGGCCAATATTATTTAATACCCACGCGGTTCTCAAGCTGCTTATGCAAATGGGGGATCGCATCGAGTTTCGTTCGAGCGTTTTCTGCCTTAACAAAATATCAAGTTCTGCTCGACAAATATCCACCGTAGGTACCGCTCGGTAAACTCAGATAAAACATCGGGGAAACTGTTTGAAATCGGTCATTCAGAATCGAACGTAGCGGGGCAATTTCTTCGAGTGCTATACACCCGGTATCCTTCGAGCCGTTCTCTGTCGAATGAAATTCCTTCGAACTTACCCCGATAATCTAGTTACCGGAAGTACCGCTCCAATGATCGAGTACAGGACTCTCTGTTCAGCTCGAGCCTTCTTCCAATTCGAATTTCAGATATTCGAACCATCACAGACATATCTACCTTTCTCCCTCTCTCTATATATATCCTTCAATCCGCTTCTGCTGATCTCTACGAATTCCACGCGTGTGCATACGGTACCGTCGTAACATGAAATATGAAAAAGTTTCGTCGAAAGGGTTAAATAGGGCAAACGCCTGCAGATTTCCCCTGCTTCTCTCTCTCTCTCTCTCTCTCTCTCCTCTCTCTCTCCCCTCGTCGACCCTTTCAGCTTTCTCATTCCGTCGGTGTACTCGAGGCCTCTGATATATAGCGCGTTTATCGACCGGTTCTTGTCTCGTCGCGGATTAGAAAGAACGGCCCTACCGTGTTCAAGCGTGATTCCAATTCCTCGATCGTGTCTGCCCGGTAATCACGGCACCGGATTTCTTTCCATGGCGGAACTTGGACGGCTCTTCTGGCCCCGTACTCCCTGTTCCTCTTCCTTTTGTGCTTCCTCGCCCATCGCGTTACGATTGATTGCTTTCCATCGAACCTTTAATCCTTAACATCGGTTAAGGTGATCGAACACAGCGGGCTCTGACTCTGAGGAGGATCGATCTTGACTAGATTTTTGCTGTTCCGCCAATACGATTTTGCTCGTGATGCGCTCGCTGCATTCAATTCTGTCGAGCTTCGGTACCGTGGTTTTGGTGATTTTTCTTATTTTTCTTTGTGAACGTACGTGGATGTGATTTTAAGTGGAGCTTTTGGGTAAGTGAGGATGATAACGGTGGAGTGTAAATTGGTGTGCTGACTGGGTTTGTTCTTGAGGTTTGATTTAGTTTTATTAGGAATTTCTGGTGTGGGAAAAGTTAGGTGTGGATCAAAAGGTGGGGAGATTTGATAAGCAAGGTTTAACCCTTTGCATTATTGTTTACCATTTGGTAAATAATTCATCGAGGCTCTCTTGAAGCTGATGTTATACAGAACGTTTGGCATCAGGTCTATCGGCCTCCCATGAATGTCTAAACAGCGAGATAATTTGAAAGAACCATTCTCTGATGAATTCTTACAAGTTCTTGTGTAATATAGAAATACATTAAATATTGAATAAAATATTTCTATTTATTTCGATTTTTTAGCAAATAGTAAATATCAATTTTGAAGGTACTAACAATAAGTAGGTATTAATTTTTTGGCACAAGCCAGCAGGCATGATTTGCTGCTTCCCTATAGCAAAAAGATCTTCGAGTGCAAAGGGATAACGATCTTCGCGATTGTAATATTTATATTTAATTTATAATTAAATTTTAATGTAGAATTTGAAAGGATTTGAAATACAGGGTGGACTAAAAGTACAATCTTCACACAAAAGTAAATTTCTCTTTTCACGTCAAATCAAAGACCCTCAATTTATCCTCAAATCCATCAATGAGATGGAAATTTCTTTTTCCAAGAAACACAATGTGCCTAAAGTTTCACTAAAAAAAAAAAGAAAACGTTCCAACAAAGAAGAGACGATTAACTCCGTAAGATCTCATCAAAAACCAAAGAGAAAATCTCGTGAATCCCTCAGCCGGTTCATTTGAACCCCTCTCACAGATCGAACTCGAACTTAACCCATGTTTCTTTCAAATCCTCTCCGTTCAGAATTCACGGAGCGCTCACGAAACGCATAATCGCCGCGCAATTAAGCGAATAACAGTGATTAGACAATTACCGCTAGAACACGCTCGAGGAATACACGCGGGGATTAACGGGCCTTAGAGATTGAAAATCCGACAAACACACCGTCTATATTGCAACATCCGCGACGCGATCGTTTGCTCTCGCGATCCGTGTAATTTCATCCTCGCAATTCGGGGTGTCTCGATCATTAGCGCGCGTCAAACGTTCCCAGAATTTTCAGTCGCGTTCGGGAAAACTCTCAAAGCTTCACGAACGAGAAGAAGAGAGAGAAAGACGGTCGTCTGTCGATCGGCTTCACGTTGGAATTAAAGAAGGGAAAACAAGAGAGGGATGAGAAAAATATCATTTCGCTGGAGCGTTATTCCAATTCCTCGAGTGCGTCCGCCGGTAATCACTGCGCCGGATTTCTTTTGTGGATTTCTTCTGTGGAGAAAAGGAAGAGAAGAGGAAGACATCGCTCTCTCTCACTCTGGTTCTCTTCGCCTTTTATATTCCCTCACTATCGTGTTACAATCAATCGCTTTGTCTCGTCGACGTTGTGCAGTCCCTTTAAGCTGATGCTCGAGTAACAATATACTTGCCAGAGAACAGAATGTTCTTCCGTGAAATCGATGCACGACAGTTTCTCGGCTACGGATAAAATAAAAGACGGCTTCGAATTTGAGCGTAGGATATACAATGCGACAAGGTGTACGCACCAACCATCTCTCTCTCTCTCTCTCTCTCTCTCTTCTCCCCCGGGTTTGGTTCGATTGAAAGCTTTACTGAGATGCATATTCAGCGGGAGAGGGACAAGCCGCGCAAAATTGACACGCTCTCGAGGCGCACGACCAACGTGTACTATATATGTACGTACGTTGAATTTAAACGCTTGAACGAAACGCGTGACAAAGGGAATTTAGAGTCTCTGTTGTATTCCAGAGGAGAAGTAATTTCGGTTCGCTGAAGACGCGAGAAATTGTGAGACAGCGGGGATCCGAAATGTACAACTTGGATTTACGCGAGGATTGCGACGTAATGAGCGTTCGCAAATATGAAATTGTTCCTCTTCGGTGTGTTTTCTGTTTGTAGAGGATGTGTCGGTGATGTTGGTTTGAATTTATGCTTTTAGATTGGAGAATCTCTTTTTGAGTTAGTAATTTCTTCTTCTTATGGCAAATGAAATTTTTGCGAGCTAATTTGCTTTGCTTTTTAGCTTTGTGAAATGTGTGAAGAAAATTTGAGAGTACAGATTTAGCGATGTTTAAGTATTCTTAAGATTTTAAAAATGTCGAACAAGTTTCTAAATAATTGCCAGAGATTTTTAGTTAATTATGAGAAACGCTAAAATTTCGTTATGATTTTATTTTAACGAGAAATGCTAATTTTCAAAAAATTTAACTTGATCAATAAATATTATCTCTCGTATATTCAGGTCACCTCGAGTTAATATTAGATCAGTTTTTTAATCCAAAAGACAAGAATTTCTTTTAAAAAGTGACAAATGGCTCTCCCAAACAATGATCGATATATCATTAATTAACAGTAAATGCAAATACCATGATTTTCATATCATAGTAGGCTTCTAAAAAGACATTACTTATGGAATGACTTAATAAAATCCCTACAATAATCTACAAAAAAGAGTGACGACCAATTCGCAATATATTAGATGTACAAACGAATTCTCTCCAACTTTTGGGCACACTCAAAGTTTTATTTAAAAAGAATAAAAACAGAAACAAGTTCTCTAATTGTTAATGACTTTCTGCCATTCCAGACACAGAATCTCGGTGTCTTTGCATCATCTACATAAATCTAGTCGGAAAGAATTCATTTATACACCTAATACCATCGATATTTCTCCATCGCCAAACGTGTATATAGGGTGTTTCTTAAATGCATGTCAATACTTCAAATCTACACACCAAAAGAAATAACAAATGTCATATGAACATACGTCCGATATACCTTAGTTTCCGAGTTACGGATAATTGAAGAAAATGTTCGAAACGCTCGCCTCGTGCCCCGACATATGCTACTGCACGTCATAGCACTGGTCTTCCTCGAATACAGTAAATTCTCTACAAGTGTCAGTCAGTTTGGATTCTACAAGTGTCAGTATAGATGGTCCTACGCCTAGGCTGCGTCATTGCTGCGCCTATGTTATCTCGTTCAAATTATGTCGTGTTTGATGTCATTTTCATCAGAAAAATCTCATCAATATGTTAAGAAAAATTTCGGGATAAAAAAACGTAAAATTAAGAAAGTTGATATTTAAATCGCTTGGTTGCCTCGACTCACGTTTCATCCTTATCTTTTATTCGCTGTCCTTGTCTACATTCGGCAAACTACAAAGGCGGGCGCGAGGCTCGAAAACGTAGTTCCTGACTCTACAAGTGTCAGGTTTAGGTTCCTTGCGGACTGACACTTGTGGAGAATTTACTGTAGTCTCAAATCCACTCTGTATCCTTTCTCCCTAATTATAGCGATTCTCGATAAATTATAAACGATAATAAACCATTTTTTAATGCATTAATATTACACTGAAACTTAGTATGTCACAACTAATATTACTGAAAAATATTGAAATAAAGAAAAGCTACATGGTACCAGATGAATGTAGCCTAACTAGACTATTTGGACCGCAAAGGGTTAAGCTGTGTGCCTATTCTTATTTTTCCCCCTGTTTCTGCAGACAGAATGTTCACAGAGCGTCCAGAAGGTAAAAACACATCTTACCGAGAATATCCTGAGGTTCAACCGCGAAGAGTTAAGAAACACCCTGTATGCTCCCGCACCAGTGTACATCCACTCTAAGCAACAATATCCACACTTTTCCCGTGCCTCCGTCCCGTCCACCCCTAACTCCATGATCCCATAGCCACTTATCCCCCAGCAATTCGCATCTCGCGTCATTTCACGTAGATAGAGGGCGGAGTAGCGGCCGAAATCCGGCGGCTGTCAGAGTCGTCATCCGGACGCGTTAAAGGAAAAGGGAAAACGTTCTAGCGAGAAGTCTTCACCGGCCAATACAATGGCCAGCCGAACAATGCTCGAACTTGTAGAAGCTACCGGTGATTACATAATCATAGCCTAGTAAACACGTACAATGAGAACACGAATCGTTACGTGCATGCCTGCTGCTGTTGCTGCTGCTACCTTCGCCTCTATCTCTTTCTCTACGCTGCCGTTAGCTATAGTGTCTGCGGACGAAAAATCCGACATGGTACTCGTGGACGTTCTAATGCCGTGCCGTGGTCGGCGAGCTGAGAGGTTTTCATCGTAGGCTATCCATGCTCGTGGGAATCAGGGCTTTTTATCGGGCATAGTCTGTGCC
>NW_017100221.1:290969-299373 GCF_001263275.1 Habropoda laboriosa
ATCATCACCGCCACATCTCTCTCTCTATCTCTCTTCCTAACCCCTTCTCCACCCTCTCTATCTATCCCCTTTTCTCACCTCTTTCTCTTGCCCTCCTCTCCCTCCTTCCTCTGGCTCTCCCGCTCTTTTCATCTCTCCTCTCTTCCTCTTTCTCCCAGACCTGGCTTTGTACACGATACAGACTTTCTGCGGTATTACGTGGGTATACAGGGTGTCCTATCTAACGACCCTTATCCAATTCTCGCGTTTTCCAAAACGATCCTTTTTTACACGAATATTCCTACCCGAACATGTCAGCCTAGCAACAGTTCCAGCCGCTTTGTTCGGTTTCTCTGTTTGTTTGTTTGTTTTTTTCTTCACACGCGTTCCCCGTTTTCCGTGACTTCTCTGTGTGTGTGTGTGTGGGTACACGGCCTCATATTTCGCTTCGTTCTGTGTTTTTTTTTGTTTTGTTTTGTTGTTTTGGTGAAGAGATGGGGATAATTTAGAGTGGTAGAGTTTACGAAGCAAGATGTTGCTTTTTGTTTAGTAGTTGATAGGATTGTTTGGGTTAGATTAGGTGTGATATTGGGTTTTGTGGATGATAGGATGATTTGTTTGACAGTTTTTAGGTGGAGTTAGGGTAGGGTGGCTTTTGTTTTGGATGGTGATTGATGAAATTTTCATGTGATTTATTGTTAGATTTATTTGCGTCTGTATAACTAATTACTTCCACTAATATTTTCATGATACACAGCTTAAGGAAATTGCAGAACTGAAGTGTACAATCAGAATGAAGGAAAAGTCAAGTAATTTCTGAAGTACAGTTCTCAAATCTCAATGAAAAAAATTTAATATTTTGGAAACTGTGAAAGTTTTAAAAATCTGAGAGAATTAGCAAGGAACTTTTTTCCATATGCTTTTTGGTCCTTTTATACACATTTATGTGTTAGAATTCGAAAATATTGCTTGCTGCCAAAAATGTAATTTTTTTTTAAAATACTTAATCCTTTCTTGATTTTTTAATCAAAAAATGTTACTAGTAACGAACGAAGCGTTAAACACGAAAATTGATCCGCCCGCAAGGAACATGTGGTTAAAATTTGCTTTCAATATCTCTTACGGTTTTCGAGAGGAAGGTACATAAAGCTTGGAAATGTTAACTTTCAGAAAATCACATTACTCCGTCTCTCCGTTACTTTTTCCATCTTCAACAATACTCGTTGAAAGAAGCACTATAAATTTCCCTACTATAATAAAACAAATAAAATCACTCCTAAAAAAAACTTGAAAAATATTCAACAATTTGAAAGAAAAATAAAAAATAGTCTGTTCGTCTAATTTTAACAAAGTATATGTCATTTTAAACATTATATGTTCTTCTAAAAGTAATTTCTTTTCTTAAATAACTTTCTGACTCCCCTTATAGTATAAATAAATGCTAATTATCAACCCTGAAATTCTAACTTTAATTTTCTGTAAAATTAATGGAACGCCTATACTCCATGCAGTAAAATGTATTTTTCTAAAAGTAATTTTTTCCTAAATAATTTCCTAACGCTTCTTGTACCATAAATAAAATTACAAACTGTTATGCCGATTTTTAACCCTGAAATACTAACTTTAATTTTCTGTGACATTAATGGGACGCCTATACTCCATGCAGTAAAATGTATTTTTCTAAAAGTAATTTTTTCCTAAATATTTCCCTTATAATATAAATAAAATTACAAACCATTATGCCAATTTTCAACCCCAAAATACTAACTTCAGTGTTCTGTGACATTAATGCTATAGTGACACTGGGCGCCTATACTCCATACAGTAAAAATAACATTTCCATTTTTCCATTAACATTCACCTAACACTAAAATTGCAAAAATCTTTAATTCCGAGTTCATAACGTTTTCACTGTTAAACGAGGTCCATGTGCACGCGGGACACCCCATATACACTCTGGGTCGCGCAGGCTTCCTCTTTCTCCTTCACGAGCGCCACTTTAGATCCGCTGTTCTCTCTCCGACGTCTCGCGGCCGTTTCCTTTTCCCCGCAGCGAGCCAGCCGTCATCGGTATTAGTTTCAGTTCGAAACTGACTAACTCCTCCGCAGGAAAAATCCGTACAGACGTGACTCGTCTCGTCTCGGCAGCTAAATAGAAACCGACTAGAACTATCCGGTAGATGTGCCACTTTTCCCCGTGCTAGCGCGCGAACTATCCTCTTCCGCGCAAGTACGATTCCACGATGGAATCTGTTTATCGTCGACGAGAAGCGTGTTCACGTGAAATTGACGGTCGAGTGGGGCACTTTTACTCGAATACGCAGAACGAAAAATTTTTCAAAACGAGAGAGGACTTCTTCACCCTCGTCGTTCGTTTTTCGTCAACTGCTTTCCCTCCGTTCCACTTTTTCCCCTCTTTTTCTACCCCGTATAGAAACGTTTCACCGGTTGGATATACGACAATGATAAGTAGAAATTTTTCCTTCCCTCGAGTAGTTCAATGAAATTTGTCATTCACGAAGGCTGCTCGCGACGGCGAGAAAGGAGTAACGTGAAAGGCTAAGCCGTCTACGAGCGAAGAGACTTCGCCAATCGGAAAGATTTCTTTACGCCGCGGCTCTCGGGATTTGCTCTGCTATTGACTTTTAAAGAAGGGAGAGAAGCGATTCTTTTAATTGCGACTCGGCAACGAGAGGCTTCGACCCGTTTTTCCCCATTCGATCCTCCGCTATTCCACGATTCCTCGCGCCAACTGTACAACCGTTGAATCGTTGTAGGTTACACGTATCCCCGTGGTAATTCATGCCTCGATCCCCCTGTCCCGCCGCAATCCACCGGAATTGCTCAGTTTTTGGCAAAGCGAGAGCTTTACACGTGCGGGGCGCGAGAGCTTCGATTATTTTAAATCGAGTTGAAAGGGAGCCGGAGAGGTATTTGGGTGAAATGAAGCAGTTTTTGGGGAGAGAAATGTACGATATTCTCGGTACTTTGCTGTTTAAAATCACTCTTCGTATCATTTGAGAATTATACTTTCATATTATTTATGAAAATTAGACGAACAGAACATTTTCTACATTTTCTGTACGTGACTGTATGTATTTTTCCTCTGTCAAATTGTTGCATATTTTTGTAGCTTTTTCTTTGGAGTGATTTTATTTATTTTAGTGGGTAAATTGTAGTGATTTGGGCAATGAAAATTTTTAAATGTAGAAAATTTAGAAAAGGTTAAGTGTTCTTTGAAAAATTATATTTTTTGCTCCAAGCAATATTTTTAAATTCTGATATATAGATGTGCGTAGAAAGGATTGAAAGACATATGGAAAAATTTTGGAGGATGTATCTGTAACGGTTGTTGAGAAAAGGGTCCGTAAAATGGCAAATTTAGAAATGGTAAAAATTTTTAGAATTGCAAATGGAAATTTAATTGATGAGTGATGCTTATGAAATATATCTATATAAATGATATCTTGGAAGTCTTGAAGAGTCTTTAATTAACAATGAAAAATAAATATCTTGAAAATTTTTGGTATTTAACGACACTAACGTAATTTATATAAAGATTCGAGGAAGAAATTTCTCACCGTTTAAACTGACTCTTGTCACTTCGATACAATTTCTAAACTTCACTTAAAAGTCTAATAATTTTTTCTACAAACCAACTTACACAATTATTCCTACCAAACTACTAATTATTTAATCTCACGTAACCTCACCTTTACAACACTTTCTTAACTTTCAAAAAATGCACCAAAATTAAATTCCATAACACTTCCACTTGTAATTCCACTTCGCCGTTATCCCAGCAATAATCTGCGCGAAAGACGTCGTTGCTGCCACAGGAAAGCAGAAACGTCGAAACTCTAATTGGAGGATCTAATATTTGACTTCGGCTCAAATACATATTTCCCTTATCTCCTCTAATACTACGATCGTGCGATGTTTAAAGAGAAATCGTGGAAAATCGGGTAGCAAACTTTCCAAGGCTTTTCGCGTCGTCTCTTCTCGTCGTCGGTTCGCCCGTTTCATTAGCATCCGAAAAGTCAAGAGAGCAGCAGCGAGAGATCGTCGAAAGAGATGAAAGGAGGAGGAAGGTCTGTTCTCTGAATAAAGAAAAGAATTATTATGATCGTCGTTTGTCATTCCGGTCATGATAACCTCAGTTTTTCTCTTCGAGGTTCCCTATAGTCATGCCACAACGACGACAACGACCCCGAAATCAGCCGAAACGATCGTTTCTTCCTCTAAAATTCAACCGTTCCAGGTGAACGTTCTATCTGATCATCTTTCTTTCTTTCGTTCTTTTTTCCCTTTCTTTCTTTCCTCCTCGTTTCTCGGTGTGCAAGTACAGGGCTCTTGCTCGACGAATATTTGTACGAAGGTTGCATTTTAATTAAGAACTGATGCGATCTGCGGAGTTTCGGTCAAGCTGAGGGCGGTTTTAAGGCGAACTATGGGAAAAATAAAGTTTACAAGTTAAGAAAGGTAGGAAAGAAAGTTCCGGCGCATTTCGTGAACAAGTTACGCTCCGTCCAAGTCATACGCAGATATTTGAACTTTTTACGCTGGGAAATTGTTTCGTGCACCGTCAACCGGGCAACTTTTATCCCCGCGGAATGATTTTACTCGTGGCTGGGGGGTCCTGACCAATTTTCTTCCGTTTGTTTTACGCGTTCTGGAAATGTTACCGAAGGCTGCGCGGCTGTATAATACTCGGTATTACGCGGTTCTACTTTTTATAATGCCTTAATGTAATATAAATTTTGGTCCGTCGTAGATTTCAGTTAGAAAGGAAAATTGTGAGATTGCGATGGAGTACACTTTTGTAGCATTTTTAACAAGTGTGCAGGTAATTCATAATTATTGAAATTTTATGATCTTCATTAACAATACTTTAATAATTCTAGTTTTAAATAATTTAAACAAGAGGCCGTCTTTTTCATATGGGAAATTTAGAATAATTGAAACAAGAGACCAAGAGGACTTTTTCAAGTCAGAAATTTGAAGCTTTTAGAAGGTTTCAATACTCAGTGATGAAGAGACTTTTGTGATAATTGTAGTTTACTTCTCAGAATATCAATTTCTCTCTTTTTTTTTTTTTTTTTTATTTAAAGAAATACACCATCCTGAGATGTGTAAAAATAGGTAAAGTTTGGGAATTTTTTTGTAGGTAACTATTAAATGGAAAGTTTCAATTTTTTCTGAGGATATGAATGTAACTTTGGGATTTCCTCTCCAATTTTTAAAAAGTAAAAATGTTACAAAATAGAGGAATTATAAGGAAAGATCTTGCGCTAGAACATTAATTGCTGGTCGCCATCGCCGACAAGGATTGAAACGTCAGAAATAAAAAATTCTTGCTGATTTATAAATAAAAACGTGTTATCTGCAATGTAGGGAAGTTTGAGAGAGAAGTCTCAATTATTTAATTTTTTAGAAATGTTTAATTTTGATTTTATTGGTAAAAAGAGGTTTTTCCACTTCAAACTGCCACCATTTCCATAATAATTAGAATTTTTGAAAAATTTTAGGCTACATTGTAGACAACACATTTTTAATTATAAACAAACAAGAATTTTTTATTTCGGACGTTCCAATCGTTACCAACAATAGCGACCATCAATCCATGTTCCAGCAAAAGAGCTTTATCCTCAATTAACAAATAACTCCACCATTTTGTACCATTCTCACTTTCCAAATATCCTCGGAGAACCCCTAAAATCCCGTCTACATCCTCCAAAAAACTTGAAACTTTCCATTAACTATCAACCTCCAAAGAAAATTCCCAAACTTTACCTATTTTCACACACCTCAGGGCGCTATCCACACATTTACCACCTTCCATCGACTCCAATCAAACAGATTAACCTACCACCTCTCGAAGAATCTCGAAACGCGTCGCCTGAACCATCACCATCAGAATCATCGTCACCGGTGATCCTGTATCGCTAGGAACGATTGCGAAGGGGGTCGAAAAAGTAAACTGTTAGTGGCCCGCAATCCAAGCATTGTCAGTCGAGGAAGGGAAGAAAGCGGTAAAAGAAGAGAACTGTTGCTGCACTCGTCTGGGACAAGTCGCTGCATTAGTCCCAGCAGGCTATGGACGGGGTAACAACGTAGTTTTCTGTGGTGGTCTGTCCGGTGGCAAAAAACAAACGTCCTAATTGAGCCTCGGGGACACGGTTCGCTGGTGGAATGGAAACACTTATCTCTTCGGTCAGGTAGAAGAGTCGAAAAGAAGAGAACCGAAGGGAAGAAGCAAAGAATGGAAAGAAAAAAAAGTACCGGCGACGTCATTTCCCGGGCAGAGTGCCGTTAAGAAAGCAGTAAAGAGAGGGAGAGAGAGAGAGGGAGAGACAAAGGAAGGAGGATGACGACGATGACATCGATGGCGATGGTAATGCTGGTTGGTGGTGGTGACACGAAAAGCAACGGAGCGACGAAACCACAAGCTCGTGCGATTTGATAGCTGTAACCTCCCGGAAATATATTAAAACAGGATGTTGGTCCCGCTTCCTTTCAAACGTGTGCTGCTCTCTCCTTCGCCCGATATGTTACCTCCACGAATTTCCGTCGTTCACTTTTATTTTTATCGACGCCCCCATCGGACCGTCGCGTCGACTCGCCGTCGACGAACAACCAGCGTCGAGTGCATGAATTTTATTTTCCTCGACTTACACACCGTTCGTTTTATCGCTTCTCTCACTTCACTATTTATCGCGAGTTTCTCGATCAAGTCGCTTCTCGAGCTATGAAACCCGCTTTTTGGAGGGATTTTTACGTTGCTTGGAGCATTGTCGTTCGACTCGATTTTTGGGGTATTTGATTGTTTACTTAGTTCACGCCCATTGAGTTGTGGTTCCTTGAACTGATTATGGATTTAACAATGAGCGTTGGCTACTTACTGTTTTAGTACTGTATTAGGTGAAAAATGGAAATTTGGTCAAAATGGAAATTAATTTTTGGTTTCGTCACATGTTCGTCAGAATCTGTGCCTCGAGGCTAACTGGTTGTTGTAATAACAGAGTAATAT
Organism: Habropoda laboriosa; assembly: GCF_001263275.1. Lineage (NCBI taxonomy): Eukaryota > Metazoa > Arthropoda > Insecta > Hymenoptera > Apidae > Habropoda > Habropoda laboriosa. The sequence continues at coordinate 297,979 of NW_017100221.1, forward strand.
TTTAACTCGTGCAGTATTAAAGATTTCTGAATGGTTTCCAAAATTGTTTAAACTCTGGATCTAGTATTACACTTTTTATTTTCAAGCCAGGGTGAAAGTCATAAAGAAATTGCTGTGATTGTCAAATGATTGTCACTTCGATAAAAAAATTGGCATTCTAAAAGTTTCCTAATTTTTAAAAAATAGATTTTTCAGTCAAAAAATCGGAAAAAATTCTCAGATATGAAACACTCTGGCTGTAGCATCTCAGATTTTTTTCATCATTTTTCGTAAGATAGAACATAAGCTGTAAATCATGTTAGCAACTTGCCCCGCAGCGGGGCAAATTGATGCATTTTCATTTCATTACACTTTTTTAAATTTTCACTTACAGTACATAAAGAGGAAGGGTCAAACTATATTTCAACACACTTTTTATTCTGTAACGAACAAAAATTGCACACAAACTTACATTTCCGTAACCAAAAATTGCAGAAATGAAAAATTGAAAAACGCATCAACTTGCCCCAATGTCCACCTTTTCTAGACTAATGTCGATAGTAATCGAAGCAATATCAGTCCCAACGCAGTTCCACACGATAATCAGAAAAATTGTCAAACCTTCCATATATCGAATCTCACCAGAAAGCAAGAACAGCGTTCGTTTATTCGAGGCGTGTTAAGTTTACACGATACTCTTTCGCTTGTCCCCTACTTCCTGTGCGCTCCTTTAGCGCGTAGGGCTTCTTACGTATCGGTCGATCATTGTTATCGGGGCAGCAATGGAGGCGCAAAAGAATCCGGAGGTGGAGCACACCGGCGCGTTTGCGGTATTCCTTTACGATCGTTCCACCCTTTAATCCTATCTGTCGAGAGATCGATCGATTTTGCCGAAAAGCGTAAGGGGTGGGGATCGAAAGAGCTGAGTCACTTGAAAGACATTCAATAGCGGTTTCAGAGGGATGACGGGGTGATTCTGAAGCCTCGTTTTTGAAGTAACTCCCGATGAACTACCTTTCGTGTAGGACTTTTCTTACGCTTATCTTTCCTTGCCTCGCCTCGCCTCTTCTCTGCGTAATTCGCTGTCGATTCGTGACAATTCGGACTCGATTCTTCTCAACGGTGCTGTAGTGACATTTTTCCGAGTGGGAAAAACCGCCTAATTTTCTTGTCGAACAAAAGTCCTCTTTGTGTGAGAAAAAGTTTACTTATTTTTGGTGAATTTTGATAACGTTTTCAGAATTTTGAGTGCTTAGTTTCTGTCTGCGTTGGTTGAATGCCTTAAATCACTTAAATCTCATTGATGGATGCGAGATAGGGAGAAATAAAAATTTATATGGTGAGATGAATTGAGCCTGTTTGATTGACGTGTTATTTTCGCAATTGTAGAAATGAGAGAATGAAAATTATGGCAGT
>NW_017100221.1:299396-306876 GCF_001263275.1 Habropoda laboriosa
CGAGCCATTCAGAAGCCAATATGACTAACTCTATGAAATAAAATTTATTAAATTACTATTATAAAATTGGAAGAATATCAAAAAGTTAATCACTTCGGCTTCTGAGTGGCTGAAATATGTTAAAAAAAATTAAAGAAAATCTTGTTGAAAAGATTGAAGAAAATGTGACGTTTGATTTTAATTTTGACGGAGGAAATTGTCTAGATTTTAGTGTTTACGCTATTTACAATTATCTTTTTCAAACCTGAAAAGCTCTCGTTTCACGATGTACTCTATATCGGAAACACAGCTCCACAGTGAAATGTGAAATGTTTACAATCTGCTCCGAATGAACAATGAACAAACGTTGAATGGAACTGTCAATACGAGGAAATTCGACTCGATTTTTCAACGATTCTACAGTGAAAAAGCCTTCCAATTTTCGTATCGAATAAAAATAATTGTTCAATAATGCAGATTTAGTTATCATTTCTAGTTCGAGGTGCGATGAATTTCGAAACGTTTGAACTTTTTCACCTCGTCGGTGTCGTTTGGTAAATTCTTGACCAGTTTGTTGCGAAATAAAGGAATAAATAAAGTAGTATTATTTCAAAACTTTCGATCGATCTTTTGCATATTTCACCGAATGCGAAGTTCGAAAGAATCGAAGAGTTTTCTGTCGAGAGAGAGAGAGAAAATGAAAAAAAAAAAAAGGAAGAGATGTAACGAATTCGTTTTACACGCGCGCTCTATCGATACCTCGCAAGCAATCACTAGTCCGCGCAGCGCCAGAGGAAACACGATTTCCGCGAAGCAAACGAATTCCGTGCGCGCTAAACGCTACATACAGCTTCGTAAATGTATTTGCTGAATTTAATCTAGCTCGGTGTTCTCAATCGAGTCCACGGAATTATAGGGGTGAATCTTCTGGAAATGACTCTAGTTTACGATGGACGGAAAATAGAATGGAAAAAGGAAGTTGAGAGATTGCATCTGAACACTTTGAAAATTGAATTTTTTTCCCTACTTAATTTCGTTTCTTCTAAAGATTACGAAATTGGCGAAATGGATTTTTCAAATGTTACATCGAAAGTACTATATTTTACGAAATATTATGCTATTATTAAAAAGTAACCATTGAGGAAGAACGAAGATGTTGGCAAAGCAATTCTATTGACTTCTTGTCTTTTTTTAAAACCTCCAAAATTTACGAAATGGGTTTCCAAAATTTTAGATCAAAATTTCTGTACTTTGTAAAATATTGTCATTAAAAAATAAGCGATGAAGAGAAATGAACAATACGTGAAAATTAATGAGAAAATGTTTCCAGAGGAATTATAATTTGCACAGAAAATGTGAAAATAAAATCCAAATGTTTTTTTATCGAAGCTTTAATTTTTCTGGAAATTATTTATATTATACTTTGCTTAAAGTTTTCAGTATCCTGTGAAATATTTATATTTCCATAGTAACCTATTATAGAAAATTCATATTTCTAGAATATTTCGTTTGTTATTCAGAAAATCAATTGAACAAACATTATTTGCCACAATAATAATACAAATGATAAGTTTGAAAAATTTCTTTTATCGAAGCCTTCATGTTTCTCAGAATAATTTTTACTATACTTTGCTTAGAGCTTTGTTTTTCAGAAAATTATATGAAAAGTGATTTTCCTTAAATATTTTCCAATTTCCACCAATAATTCTTCAAGCCTTTTCCCAAAAGCTTCAATTGAACAATAATAAGAAATAAAATTGAAAAATGGACTTGTTCTTTCAATTATACATAATGCTTGTTATTCAACTTGGTTCCTGGCAGGTTTTAATATTGCCTAGGACACAAGGGGGCTGTTTCTCCGGCGAGCGCATCGTGTGGGACGTTGGTCGACATAAAACCTGAAACTTTCTCTTAATAACTCGTAACATAAATACACGCCCAACCAAGTCAGCTTCGGATAGAGTGAAAATTGTCGCGTAGCGGCTTGTAAGAAAAGCATAATTTACACCCCCGTGGAAAAGCGGCGTACAGTAAATTCTCTACAAGAGTCAGTAAGTTTGGATTCTACAAGTGACAGTATAGATGGTCCTACGCCTAGGTCTACGTCATTGCTGCGCCCATGTTATCTCGCTCGCAGTCAGTCAAGCGTGTAACGCTGCAACCAGTCGGTTTCCTTTACGAGATTACACGGCTCGACAAATCATAATAGAAAAATATAATTTCTTTAATTTTACTTTTTTTCATCTGGAATTTTTTTTAACATGTTGGTGAGATTTTTCTGATGAAAATGATATCAAACACGATATAATTTGAACAACATTTACTTATTAACACGTTCACTGTCGCCCCAGATTTACAGGTTGCTGTCAGGCGGCCACAAGAAAATAGATTTTAAGCATAGGATTATAGTATTATGCTTTATAATTTTTTTTTTCAATTGAAAATAATGTCTAGCTAGCTATGACGTTCAAAATTTTTAGTTGACAATATTTAGTTTATTTTAATTATTCTAAACATTTGAGGCACTCCAGTCACTGATGTCCACCATGGCCATATCGAGGAAACAAACTAATGTTAATACTTATTGAGTGATTAATTTAATTTCATAATATATCGCTTAGGATGGAGAGCCACCGTTTGGTTGCCAATTGTTTATCACATACAGTCGGCCTACCTCCACGTAAAAAAAAAATGTAGGGGCGATTCCACAAGTGTCAGTAAAATGTAGGGTCGGCCTACGTCCACGTAAAAAAAAAATGTAGGGGCGATTCCACAAGTGTCAGTAAAATGTAGGGTCGGCCTACGTCCACGTAAAAAAAAAATGTAGGGGCGATTCCACAAGTGTCAGTAAAATGTAGGATCGATAGCAGCAGAAAAGCTGCTAAACAATTAGAATTAAATGTAACGATAGAAATTATTGCTAAAAGTAACTTTTTATGGTGTAACATATTAAAAACACTGTTTGGGAAAAATTTCTCACAGAATTGCATTTCTTATTTAATCTTCCTATTCTGCTACTTCTTGTGAAATTTTATGTCAGAAAATTGAAGAAATTCTTCTTTGTGTTACGTAGACAATTGATTGCTAATTTGCTATTGACAGATCGATGTTAAAATTTGATGTTAAATGGAACTTTCATATCTACCATAGAATCTGAATAATTTTTCAAAGTATTTTATTATCTTAGAATTAACTTACTTTATCTTACGAAATACTTAAAGTTAAAACTTTCAACTGTGTTTGAGAATCAGAGTGTCCACGGGTACGCGTAGTTCTTAGCTTGGTATCGTTTTACAAAAGTGAGAATTTTCTTTGGAAAAGGATACCAATTACCAGGTCCCACCACGAGGAGGTGACTACGCAAGGGACCCGACAAAAACACATGCCCTACTGGCAGCTCTCTATCTTCAGAGATACGCGATTTTCATTCGTAGCAAAGGAAATAGATACTTTTATCAAAAAGAGTGTCTTGTATTTCACTTTAAATCGCAACTCTAATCATTTTCTCATTCCAAATGCAATATTTAGACTCTAAAAATTTCGTACTCTTCCTTAATAAGATGTTGAAAATGTAGATGGTATTTTATTAATTATGCTACGAATGAGTCGCGTATCTCTGTAAGAGAGCGCGCACATGGTATTCAGTACAATTTTTCTATCTTGGAATTAGTTGTTTTATTCGATTAGTTAAAGTTAAAACGCACGCGTCCCACGACGTCCATCGGCGGATGAATAGAATATTTTCTATTGTCTTATGCTAACTTATTTTATCTTACGAACTACTTAAAGTTAAGACACTCGTTCACGCTCACTTCATACTCGGTACAGTTTTCGATCTTAGAATTAATTAAAGCTAACATGCGATAAAAACGTACATTTTTCAAACATACAATGGAGCTCTGTAAGAAAAGTATATTATTAAATTGCAATAGGAGGATAAATTGTTAAGATATCATTATTATTTATATTTTATTTTCATATTTAAAATCGTAGTATCGAAGTTCTGTAAGAAAAGTGTATTATTAAATTGGAATAGGAGAATATACTGTTAGAATATCTTTTTTATTTATATTTTATTTTCATATTTAAATTCATTGTATCGAAGTTCTGTAAGAAAAGTATATTATTAAATTGGAATAGGAGGATAAATTGTTAAGATATCTTTCTTATATGAAATTGTAGCAATGGAATACCTAATTAAACCTCTGATAATGAAACTCATACCTCAACTCAAGGCAAAATTCTTTTTCGAACAGGAGAAAATTGAACTCTTATGTGAGCTCGAAATAGTTACCTAAATCGATCATCGATAAAACGTACAACTCCACACAGGTGGACATTGTTAAATAGATTTTATTCCTACCCTGAACCTTATCAGTACTCTCGGTACTTTTTATCTCGTCAGAATTGGCAACAATAGGCTTTGAGAACTGATCTCTACGATCAAGAACGCCCAGGCAATTTATTTTCATTTTATTTAGGAAGGAAAACCGCGAATTTATTACAATTTAACAAAATTTCGCTGGAACACTGAAACACAATATAAATTAAATTGACAAAATAAATAATTCATACGACTCACCATTCGTAACCTTTGAGATACCCTTAGTGACCCATTTCGGTCCTCCCAGCCTTCGATTTTGACCCACAATTCACTTGGAAGCTTCTCTTAGACCTATGAAACTTTTGCAATTCCCTCAGTGGACCATTGAATTTTCATTCCACCAGTGGCCCACAATGATAGATTGAAAGACCCAAAGCCAATGCCCAAGACCCATCAGACTTGGAAAGCTGTGAAAGGGTGACGCGCGAAAAGTGGAGTACGAATCGCGATTTATTTTCATTTTTAGGGATTTTGTTTAGTATCCGAAACCGCGAATTTTTATTATCCTCCATATTTTCCGGTAGTTGATTTTAGTTGGGACATTTAGCAAAAATTCAGAAAAGAAAAGAGAAAAGAAACGCAAAAATGGAAAAAAGGACGAAGCTATTTATCAAACGCGACGCGACGTGATAAATTCTCGTATCGATCGAAAGTAAATGGGAAAATTAACTCTAAATTGAATTAACGCGGTATACTACTTTGATACTCTAATAATGGGAGGGCGTTTGCACCCTTAGTGCAGTAGAGTCCATCCAGTTCTTCTGGGACCTCTTGGTAGTTCAGCTTCGACATGCACATGCACACACATATATAACCAACCACCAAACCCTCAAAAAATTCACTCACAATTCGCAGATTAAGCAGCTGGGCTCTGCAACGTAGATTTGGCTGCCTGGCTGCATTGTCTCCTTCCTTCCTTCCTTCCATCCTCTCAGATCGTCATCCTTCCGCAAATCATTCCAGTTCCTCGTCGTTGATTTCCCAAGACTCACAGACTCACAAAATGTGAGTCACTGTGGAATGGACGACGCGAAAAGTATTTCGAAACGCGATTTATTTAAGAGGGGAAACCGCGATATTATATTATTCTCGATTTTTAGAATCAAGTTAACTTTAAATAGAATAAACGTAAACAAAAGAAAAGAGATATGAAATAAACGCGATGTATATAAAGCAAAAGAATAAACCGCGAATTGATATCTTTCCCGAATCTCTAACGCAAGTAAATTTGAAGGAGGGTATCGATTAAACGCGTAAAAATATTCAATATAAAGCGAACTAGGGATGAAGCTATTATAATACTCAATGCAACGACTCTAGTATTTACTAAAATTCAAAAATTCTCGTATATATTCCGAAAACCGATTTTTAATTGCGAAACACTACTGAGACGGTTTAATTTGGGGCAGTTGGTTCATATTTGAGCTGGCAATACACAACACAACTAACTACCAGAAAACCAAATCACCAGAAAAAAAACCCATTTTTGTAACTCACTGTTCGCTAATTAAACAGCTGAGCTCTGCAACGTGGATTTTCTCCTTCCTTCCACTCAGATCGTCATCCTTCCTTCCTTCCTTCCTCCCAGTTCCGATCTTGCAAGACTCACAAACTCACAAAATGTGACAGTCACTGTGGAATGGACGACGCGAAAAGTACTTCGAAACGCGATTTATTTCAATTTTATTCAGAAAGGGAGAAACCGCGAATTTATATTATTTTCAATATTATTATTGAACTAAACTTTCGTAGAACGCGAGTGAAAAATTGAAAGAATCAAAAGAAAAAACGCGAATTCGTATCTTTTTCGATTCTAGAATATAAGAAAATTTGAATAAAATACGCGACGAGAATTGGGGAGAAGCATAAGTTAAACGCGTAAAAATATTCAATAATAAACGAACTAGGAATGAAGCTGTTATTTCAATACGCGATGCACTGACTCTAGTATTTACTAAAATTCAAAAATTCTCGCATAAATTCCAAAAATAGATTATTAATTACGGTAAACTACTGAGACGGTTTAATTAAGGGTGGGCATGGTGCTGCTTTAGTTTGAAATGATTTATAAACACATAATTAACAGAGGAAAAACCGTGAAACGGCAAAACGTCTACATTCTAATTGTTATAACATGTAAACAAAACTTTAAATTTAGTGTAAACAGAAAAAATATATAATACAATTTATTTCACGGTATTGCAACAAATAAACGTTGAATCAATATTTAATTCGTATAAAAACAATTATTTAACGTAATAATTTTACCTTCACTATGGCTATTTTTAATCTACGACCACAGGTCAACCTGATTTCTAATCCTTACGAACTTTAAATTCAGTCTAAACTGAGAAAATATATAATACAATTTATTTCACGGTATTGCAACAAACAAACGTTGAATAGATTCTTAATTCGTATAGAAACATTTATTTAAAATAATAATTTCACCTTCACTATGGCTATTTTAAATTTACGACCAAGGGTCAACCTGATTTTTAATCCTCCGAACTTGATTTCACAACGAGAAAGTAATAAGATCGTTGAAACGTACTTATTTGTCAAAGAAACTTGCAAAAATGTATAAATAATAATATGTAATGTTTTAACAAATTTTTGGAAGTATAAATTAATAATAAAATTGTGAAAATTAATAAATTATACGTTATTATAACATTAATAGAATTATGACTAAACCGAAGTTCGAAGTCGAGTATTTAAAGTCTGATATTACGTGCCTAGCGAGTGCCGGTAATTGTTAAAATTTGTTTAATAATTAGTAATAGAAATTCTAATTGATTCTAATGTATACAAGTGTTACAAGAAGGCTGAGTGTGTACAGGGTGGACATAGACTAGCTAGTAGCCCCCGACCACTCTATTCACATCTCAGAACCTTCAGGTCAAAATACGCCGCGAAGTGTCTAGGGCCCAGTATAAAGGGTAAATGATTTCGCGGGACATCGGCGGGTCCTTATATACCTGCGGTACCCTCTCCCCAAAGTCACAAATGTATTCAACATTTGTTTGTTATAATATCGTGAAATGAATTGTATTACACATTTTCTCTATTCACACTGAATTTAAAGATTATAACGATTAAAAATCAAGTTGACCT
>NW_017100221.1:308778-309825 GCF_001263275.1 Habropoda laboriosa
GAATTCGCGTTTTTTCTTTTGATTCTTTCAATTTTTCAATTGCATTACGCATTATTGCAATAATTTCTATCGTTACATTTAAATGTATTCATCGTTTGTTTGTTATAATATCGTGAAATGTATTATATTACACATTTTCTCTATTCACACTGAATTTAAAGATTATAACGATTAAAAATCAAGTTGACCTGTGATCATTTATCAATATCAATATTTAATAAAGCTGAAATTATTGTGTTAAATAATTTTTTTAATACGAATTAGGAATTTATTCAACGTTTGCTTGTTACAATACCATGAAATAAATTATATTATACGCTTTCTATATTTACATTAAATTTATCGTTCTATTTACATGTCATAACAATTATAACTACACGTTATGCTGCGTCCGTTTGTTTTTTCTGTGCAGTTCAACCTAATTTGCTTAAATTTACGTTGCGAGACAGTATAATATTTACAATTCTGCCTGAATTTTTGAAATTCAGAAAAACACAGGTAAACTTCCATTGAATTTAAACGATATTCTCCACCAAACTGGACAAAGTATGTACTGCTTAACGTTCAGCTGCTCTTTTTACTCTCTCTCCCTCTCTGTCTTTCAGAGATGTGGTTTGCGTTGCATGAGGAAAATTTATTCGAAAATATCCGCGGAATTATTTTCATTTTAGCCGGTTGGAAATTGGAATGAAGTTACTACGAGAAACTTCGCGACTCTCGCGCTATACACTGGCTGTCCCTAAACGATAGTACAACACGAAGGAAGGAAAAATAGGTCGAATTTGTATGGTAAATTTTTGCATTCGAATTTACGTTAGTTCTTGGTAAATCGATATTGAAAATTCATCTAATATACGTACATACCGGATATCGCAATTTTTTGTTTGATCAAATTTTGTCAGTAGGTTCTATGGATACTAGTAAAAAAAAAATGTTATATGAATATAGGTGGTTTGAAGCTTCGTTAAAAAGTTATAACAGAAATACGAAGGGAACTTGTATTTCGTATTATTGTTATAACTTTTTAACGAAGCTTCAAACCGTCTA
>NW_017100221.1:309950-311282 GCF_001263275.1 Habropoda laboriosa
CTATATTTATATGACATTTTTTTCTTACTTGTATCCATAGAAGATACTGACAAAGTTTGGTCGGAAACAATTGGGACACCCTGTGTATTTATTTTTTGGTAAAAATTCTTTAATATATTCTACGAGTGAAAAAGAGGACATAAACGTGGATTTTCTGAAACTTTATCAAAGGACGATATAGAGAAGTGCAACACACAAAAGAAATGATAACGAATTCATCAATCTTTGATATAATTATTCACTACAATCACTCCTCTGTTTCGATGTATTGACCATTGCTATAAATACAGGATTGACATCGATAAAATGTTGAATTTACTACTACATCAATTTTCTGCATTGTATCGTACTAAAAACAAACCAATTTATCATTTCTCTCATAATTCTTATTGTTGTAATAATTTGTTACATTCCTATAAAATATTTCTCTTACTTCCACCCACAGAAGAGATAGGTAGAATCCAGTAAATTTCCAGAGTCTATGTCTTAGAACAATTTGAACTTCTCCAGAGATACTCATATTTTTTCACAAAAAAAAAAAGAATTTTTACAAAAATAATTAAATTACTAATAATTTCTGGCATTTCTAAACGATTGACCTAATTTATCTCTGCATTAATGCTCCACAGATAACGCACCTGTCGAACCTCACGCATTCCTCTTCCATCAACACCCATTCACTCTTACTCCTTACCTTCGCATAAAAAAAAAACCATCGTTCCACATTTCCAACTTATTTCCTCGCGTAAAATCACCTTGGTCGATCACCACTTCAGTGATACCTCCTGTACACTATCCTTCTTGCCTCCAACCACGGAATGTACCCACCTACTTTCGTACGAGTCCTAGCCAAGTTACCGTTGGAAAAATTTCCACGGTACAGAGTGACGAAGTGACAGGCGCGATCTAAATCCGTATGCTCCTCTAACGGCTCGTTTGTCATCGGAAAATTTCCGAGAGGGAAGCATTCGCTGCTCTGGTAATCCCCCACGGGAGTAAGAAGACGGTGGTAATAGAACGATGGTGGTGGGTGGATGGTTCGGGTGAAGGAAGCGGTTGGAACAGAGGACCGGGTGGCTTGGCTGGGCTGTCTGGTCGATTCGCTTGCTTAAAGATGACGATTCCATTCGATCGAAACGACTTTTTCGCGGAAGTTTCGCGGTGAAAGAACGTCGTCGACGAAACGAGACTGATTTTTCCCTCCTTTTCTCTTTCACGTCGGCCCTCTCTTCTCTTCCTATCTCGCTTCCGTGTCGCGTTTGCGCCGGACGAAGAGAGAAGTCGTGGCGAAAATGGAAATTCAACGGTGTGGGGTCGCGTGAGGTGGTGGGG
>NW_017100221.1:311652-312588 GCF_001263275.1 Habropoda laboriosa
GGGTGGGGGAAAGGTGAGAAGGGAGTGGGAGGTACGAGGTGGCTGGAGATAAGTTCGAATCCACTTTGGGGCAGAGTGGTGGGGATGGAGTGGGGGGGAAGTACTTAAAATTTACACGTCAGCCGGCGTTTTCGTTTTGTCCTGCTGTCTTCTTATCTATTCCGTGGCGCACATCTGAACGGAAAATAATGGACGTGTTCTTGCGTCGCCGCGTGCAAGGCGTAACGCGTGTTACGTCCACGATTTCGTGCCGGCATTCAGAATAACAAATGAGTCTCCGTTCTTCGCCGCGCAAGAACACGAAACTCGCTTGAAAAAAAAGAAAAAAGATAGAAAGAAACGGTGAACCATTCTCTTCTCGTTCGGCGTTCTGTGCATTGTGTGCGGGTTTGTTCGTCGTCGCTGTGGGCCGAGGAGGCGCGTTTAGCTACGCGTTACCTCGTGATTTATGACACGATTGTCGCCAGTTTGCGACGAGATATTTTCCAGTCGTGAAGGAAATGACGATTCGAGTGAATTGGCCGATTTGTGTGGCGGTTTGATTGTTGGGTAATTGTGAATGGAGAGAGATAATTAAGTACCGTTGATGTAAGGAGGGGTAAATGTAAATGTACTATGTTTTGTACCGAATTAGATCAAATGGAGGATTTATGAACTAATTGTTGCAATGTGATTTTTCAAAGCAGAAACTTATTTATATGAGACACCTTCTTCGGTACCCTGCATTTTCAATAATTTAACAGAAATAAAATGAAATAGTTCCTGTAATGAAAATTAGGTACACTAAAGATTATGGTTACACATTAATTTCTTTCGAGATAACAAATATTTCAACAATCTTTTTGATATTAAAAATTGAAATGTTTGAAACATTCTACCCATGAATGAACCGTAACAATTTTATAATTTCAATGCTCTTTAAATTTAAATACCCAA
>NW_017100221.1:313084-318368 GCF_001263275.1 Habropoda laboriosa
AAATAACAAAGAATATATTTTAAAATATGAAAAATAAAAATTCTGGAACGTACTAAGATTCCAAAAATTATTCATCACCTATAGTAATTTACTCCAATTTCCAAACTTCTCACTAAAAAACAGGGACTATACCATGGCAAACAATATATTACTTGGAATACTTACAATTACTTACTCCAATAACTAATAATTCCGAACCTCTCCACGCTTCTCAATTCCCTCAGACTCAAGATTGACACAAAAGAAGCAGACCATCATCCCTATCTACGAATCAAATTCTTATCCACCACTTGATCCCTTTACCATTAATCTACCTCATCATTAACACCACTTATGCCTCGGAGGCTCCGTAGGGACGCCGATTTTCACATTATGAGGGCACAGTTAACTCGCCACGGATAGGTTCAATGACGGACAACGTCGCTCGCAATAGCGATGACGATGACGACGGTGGCTCCAGAGCAGGCCTGCCTAGTAGGCGGAAGTAGGCTTGACCTACTTCGATCGTGGCAACAAAGAAAAAAGTCTCGACGGTTCCCCGGGGTCATGAGCCGCGGACGCGAGGAATTAAAACTTGTTCCTGTTGGTTGCCTTAGTGGGCACAGGCCGTCAACAAAAGTCACGTGTGCCTGCTGCGTGATTCCCCCCGTGTACACGCTCGGCTCGTGTTTCTTGTTCCTTTAAATCCCCATGTGCATTTCATTTTCCTGCTTCCACGAACACACGCCGGCCGCTCGTCAGGGCTTTTCAATCATTTAAACGACTCGTGGAAAAGCCATGAGTCAGCCAGACCTTGCGCAAGTCGATTACATGTATTCGAGCTAATTGGCTGAACGCCTCGACGTGTGTTTTCAGCATCGCATCAGACGTTTCACAGTGGAGAGGATTTCAACTGAGACAAAATTATTACCTTCACGTGGGAAATTTCGAAGTATTAATGGAATACTTGACAGCTTCGGGAAATCTTCATTCGTGATGTAATTCAAGGAGATGTTTGCTTCGAAGTGAGTGAAAAATGGGCAGTTTTTATGAATATTTTTCTTCTATAGTAACGTTCTCAACGTCGTTGCGTTAAATAGAGGGAAATATTCGCTGAGATAGGTTTATTACTGTACGATCACTTGTAAAAATTACTTCTTTACAGTTGACACGATTACGTTCGTTGTTCGTTGTTTTTCAACACCCGGTACGTATTAAAACGCTCGAAAGTATACGAAAAATGGGCAATTTTTAGGAATTTTTTTCTACCATACTAAAAGGTCTACGTAACTCTTGTTTTGTACGTTGGTTTATTGATACTTTATTGACATTTTCACGCAGTTACATTAAATAGTGAGAAATATTTAGTGAGATAGACGTATTAATGTGCGGTCACGATCAAAAATTCCTCTTTCACGATTGACATGATTGCGTTCATTGTAATCAGCAGAAATAAAAATAACTTGTTCTATTTTTATCAGTAAATTTGTTTCTATCGCCTTACCTCTCAATTATTCGTTCAAATCGATGAGGAAAGAAACGGTGGTCGATTAAAGGAAAAATTTTCATTTTAAACAAATTTTTTGCGTTTAATCGGTTGCGGGGCGTGGAAATATTGTTCATATTTTTACCATACTGGTACGAACTGTAGAGAGAGGTATATAAAAGACGTATGCATAATTTGAAGGTAATTGGCACATTAATTTCTGAGAAATCATGTAAGAAGTTTGAAAAACGTAGTTTCGAGAACAACGTGTTTAAAGTTTTTCATGCAATTTATGTGCTATTATACTTGCACGCTGGACTTTAAACTTGTGTAACTTTATTAATACTCGAAGTTTCTCTAAAAAATTTTCAGCAGAACACTCTAGAACCTCGACGCTGACGGGAAATAAGAAAAGAAAAAATCGATACTTGTACAACTTTATTAACAATTGTAATTTCTTAAGAAAAACTTTGAAGAAAACGCTCCAAATTCTAAAATCTTCACACTAGCAGAAAATAGAGAAGAAAAAGTCGATTTCTCGAGACCATCTTAATATCTCAAGGATACACTATGCTCGGGGAAAAGATTCTTTAGAGAGGAGATGTGTGGAAAGGCCTAACAGGATGAAAAATTTTTTGAAGTATATTACGTCGAAGAAAAATAAATATATAAATCTTTCTAAGTGGCCTGGGAGAACTTCGAATGGGGAAATTTAGTAAATTAAAACTAATTACGTTAAGAGACTTTTGAAATATAGCCAAAGGTACGAGCGAACATAAAGAAATTCTTTTGAAATATCATCGAAAGAGTAACACTTCTAGGTTCCATTACTTTTGCAGCTTCTTCCGCGAGTTATATGCAGACTGGGCAAAGCTAATTTGTATCTTTGATGTACACGTGCATTTCAATACTTTTAATTTTATTTAAATACCACGGTGCTTTGGTAATCCTTGAATTAATTCAAGTGTTGCTCCTGTTTCAACCACGTTGCTTATCAAATGTGTCTTCAGAAAAATTGTAATTTCTTTTCTCTAGTATCAAAGAAAAGTATATATTTAATTTACTTTTTCCAAGCTTATCTCATCGAGAGGAATAACGTTGAACAGAAATATTTGCTCCCATCGCTATTTTTAAAATATTAAACAGAATTGAGAAACTTAATTAACAAAAATAACGATGTTAGGTTTTTCAGATATACAGGGTGTCCTGTGAAATTTTCAAAAAACTTTACTAACATGTTAAGCAGGTGATTCTGAACAAGTAATGTCATATATACCGTAGGTCTCATTCGATTCGTTACTTAATTATATCGAAATTGATGTATTAGACATACTTCCAGTGAAACAATAATTCCATTAAATCCTTTTGATGTACAAATTATTTAATTTGCAGCAGATAATATTCAGAACAAGTTTCTCTCAAACTTTTAAAGACATTTTGAGTAGGAAGAATGATAAAGAACTGTGCAATCAGGGTATCATTGCTGATACTCAGCTACCTCAGCTGTACTATTCCTGTTGCAGAAACTTTATATGACTATCCTATCAGCATATTCTGCATATGAAAAAGGACGAGGCATTATGCACACTGTCAAACTAATGTAAATTGAATACTATGCACAAGTTTTGTCTTCATCATTGAAAAGCACTGATCCCTGCTCTTTAGGCTAGCAAAAACAACACTTATCTCGATAACGAAAGGAACGAGACCCATCATGTATACGACATTTTTTGCTCAGAATCACCTGCTTAACGTGTGGTAGAAGTTTGATGAATTCCTCGCCGGATACCCGGTATATGTATACACTACGAGTACATATTGAACAGGGAGATGACCTTAGCTCTTAGCTCCTTAGCCACAGCGTGAATATAAGTCAGTCTTATGGATTTAGACTTTCTGTTGGAAAGTTGGTACACGCTGACTAATGCACTTTGAAGGAATCTCAAAAACACTGCTTATCGTGTTGACCCTTTTGTGAATCATGGCTAAGAGAGGGAGAGCTAATCATCCAACACTGTCTATTAAAGCTTTGTACGAAGCAAGCGAAACGATCTCGAAGCGGGTAGCTTTCGAGGAGCAACATACCATTTATATTCAAGTGAGTTCGATGAATTATTGAAACAATACATTTGAAAAAAAAAAAACAGAGAAAAAAAGGAGACGAAGGAAGAGGAGGAGAATGTAGAACAAGGGTGTCTCGTCGTTCGTTTTCCACGACGTCGCCGGGCAATTAGATTTAGTGCTTCTTGCTCGTACTCCATTTTCTTTTGTCTCTCCATTCTAGAACTCTTCTTTCCTCTCGCATCCTTGTACACGCACATAGATGGAAAGAATGCTCACGCGACCGAACGAAAGGGCGCACAGTTTCGTTTATTCTCATTGAAACTTTCCAAGCAAATCCCCATTTGTCTCCTCACGTTCTTTCACCTTCTTTTTGCCATTCTCTCTCTCTCTCTCTCTCTCTTCTCTGTCTCTGGACATCACTCGTAGCTTTTTGCACATAACGACGAAACTCGGACTGTTACCAGGCTACAACTGCTCTTTAATATTTTTTAAACGCTGTTAATTTTGCACTCGAGACTTTTTCGTGGTGCAAAACAGCTAATTTCTCATAATTCTTCTTTGTGGCCGCTCTTGACACGGATAGCAAAATTGAGTAGTATACGGGCATAAATTTCTTTTTCAACCTCGAGAGTACTGATAGTGGAGAGCCGATGACTGGGTCAGACGTGACCCAGTTTAACATATTTGAAATTTAGGAAGTTTAAATGTTAATAATGTATCTACTTTTGATGCATTTTGACTAGTAATATTGTTTTTGGGTTCAAAATTAGCGTTAATTTATCACAAATAATGATAGTTCACTTTCATTAAAGTTCACTTTTCTTTTAATGTTATTATCAATTTTTCAGAAATATTGACGATAATTCACTTTCGATACGTTTCACTCTTATTAAAGTTAATTTTAATTTTAGTATTATTATCAATTTTTCATAAATATTAACGATAATTCCCTTTAAATCCGTTTCACTCTTATTAAAGTTAATTTTAATTCTACTATTCTTATTAATTTTTCTTAATAAAAATCTTAACCAATGCTCTCATTAAAATCTGAGCGATCAAAGCTTTCAGAATTGTTATTCCGTTACCTCGATCAATGACGCGACAATAACCTATCAATAAAACTGATTGTATGTAATTCGTTCGAGTGAGAAGATAACAATGGGTATTCCGTAGCTTCTACGTCTGCTTTCGTAAGGCAACACCGGCTTAATCCGAGTATACTAAGTGAACTTTACATTCTTCCAAACTGAATACCAGTTATCTGAACGAACAATCAGCTGTAATGCAATTACATACTACTAAGCACAATCTAGCGTGAAGAATTCACAGGCTCTTTAACGCTGTCATGGATCGCTGATGGGATGGTGTAATAAATTAAATTAAAAGCAGACACTAAGGATTCACGCCCATGCCACGCCTCCGTGACACGGGACGCTAACGCAAATAAATCACGGGAAAACGATGATTTATATTCCGAGGACGATCGTTAAAAAAGCCTTGGGAAACTTGCTTGTCCTCTTTGAAACTTCAAGAGATCGATAAATCTCTCTCGCTACCCTACATAAGTGTAATTACCGAGCACATAAATTTTTACACCGTTTCAGCCAAGCTTTAGACATCATCCGTACTTCTCTATCGACACTGTATAAGATGATCCATGAGAAAGAGGGTGCTTATCCCCCTTTTTTTTTTTTTTTGTCAATGAACGTTTCAAAATATATTGGAAATGGGCATCGAATTGAGTTGTACTCTTCG
>NW_017100221.1:318640-323663 GCF_001263275.1 Habropoda laboriosa
TAATTAGAATTATAAATTTTTTGTAATTACTTGGAAAACTGGTATTTTACAAAGTTAAATTACTTTCTTTACAATTTTGAAATTGTATATAATAAAAAATTCAGGTAATTCTGTTGAACACTTTAACTATTCTGAATAGAAATAATGGGTAAATGAAATTACATTTATATTTCATTTTTGTACATTTTTGAGACTTTAAGTAAGATTTCTGATGAACCTTGAAAATCTGACTATTAAAAATATTTCTCAGAAATTTTCTGAGGAATTAAAATTACATTAGTTGAGATACATACCACTGAATACGTTAGTTAATTATTTTCAGTAAAAACATAATTCTCAATATATTTCTTTTATTTTTTCATTTTCATTATATACTGAAAAGAACAATTATCTTTTCGAAAAGATAATTTTTCAAAGCAGGAAAGAGCACTTTTTATTCAAAAATTACATATCATTTTTCGTAATTTACAATTTAAAATGTGTATTCAAAAATTAAAAAAAGATTAATTACAATTTTGATCCCAAGCCAACACACAGGTATGCATAAATGCAACCAAAAAATATGATAAAAAAATTTTAACGAGGTGCTGATCATAGTTCTCGAGAAAAATCAATATAAAGTAGGCGAATTTAACATTGACAAAAGACAGACCTCTACGACCTCCACTTTCTTTCCCTTTCGATAATGCTGGAAGCTCCGAAATTGCTGTCGGCCACAGTTGACGGGCTTTGTTGGCGGGCGTGTATTCAGCTTCCCGTTTTTGGAAGCGCCACGGCGGTTTTAAACGACCGCGTGGAAATCCCGGACATATTAAATGATCGTGTAATTACGAATGTTTGTCCAGACCCTTCCGTTTGGTAGTAGTGGTGATGCTGGCTGTTGGCCCTCTTTTCACCAGTGCTCTCTTTGTCTCCCGTTTCCCCAGCTCACGTCACCTTTTTATCCAAGAGGAGAGCACCTCACGGTGTCTGGTTATGGACAGAAGAGGGTTAGATAAAGAAACGACAACGAGTCTCGAGGTCATTTCAAACCAATTTCAGCAATGCTGGGCATTTAAGTCGAGGCTCTGACGTAACCCCTCATCTCTCCAAGTGTTCGCATTCCTGGCCTCATATGTTCTTCCCTATTACCATTTCTCTTCTTCCTTTCTCCATCCTCGTTTCACCACGTCTCTCCCTGCTGCTTCTCTTTATCTCCATTCTCTTCTTTTGTTCCCTTTTTTCTTCCATTTTCGTCTCACCTTTCTATTCTCTTCCTGCCTCACCCGAACTCCTCTTCTTTATCTCCTATTCTTCTCTCACTTGTGAGTTCTTCTTTTTCTTCAATTTTCACTGCTCTTCTTCATCTTGTATTCTTCTCTTACTCGTGAGTTCTTCTTTTTCTTCAATTTTCACTCCTCTTCTTCACCTCGTATTCTTCTCTTACTCGGGAATTCTTCTTTTTCTTCATTTCTCTCTCTCTTCTCTTACTTAACTTCACTGTGTTTCCCTCTGTCTCTTCTATTTTCTCTCTTGGTCCAAGTGTTCGCATTCCTGGCATCACGTGTTCTTCCATATTACCATTTCTCTTCCTCTTTCTCTTCTTTCTCTTCCTGCTTTACCTAAACTCCCTTCTTCATCTCATATTCTTCTCTTACTTACGAGTTCTTCTTTTTCTTCATCTTTCTCTCTTCTTTCCCTTAGCTTCTCTGTGTTTCCCTCTGTTTCTTCTTTTTTCTCTCTTGATCCAAGTTTTCGCATTTCTGGCCTCATGTGTTCTTCCCTATCACCATTTCTTTTCTTCCTTTCTTCATCTTCGTTTCACCACGTCTCTCCCTGCTGCTTCTCTTTATCTCCATTCTCTCTTTCTCCTCTTCTATCCCTTTTTTCTCCATTTTCGTCGCCCCTTTTTTTTCTCTTCCTGTTTCATATGCTTCTCTTCTCTTCTCTCACTTAGCTTTAGAGTTTCTCTCTCTGTCCAACATTCGTTCACGCAAACACACATCCACGCATACCAAATGAAAGCGCACTCTGTCTTCCTTCGTTCAGTGGCACGTTCATAATCGCTCTCGTCATCGCATGATTCCGGCTGCATTACCTCGAAGAAAGACCGCTTTCACGAACGCTGCCAAACTGCCTGCGGTCGTTACCCTTTATGATGCACGGATTCAACAATTCGGTGTCTATTGATCAGCCCCGGCTTCATTTCGTCCCGATCACCGTCGTCGTCGTCGTCGTCGTTCGCGTTATGCCCAATTTGATGATCCGCTCATTAAAGCGATTGATACGCGAAATTTCCAGCAACGACGGATAGCATAAAAATAACGAGAGCTTGGCTGACGTAGCTGTTATCATGCGATTGTTGTTTGTATCGTGACAAATGACGAGAAATCGATTGCCCTTTCATTTTCAGCTGTTTCTCCAGTTACACATTTTTATGAATCAACATCGTATGTATGGCGAAATTTATATTAATGATAGAGAGGTAAAAAAATATTCCTAAATTTTTGTATAACTGTTCATTGCATCTAAATGAAGTTTCTTATTGGAGAATAGCACACTGTGGGAAATATATAATAACTCAAATAATAATTAAGGTAATTACATAAAAATTACACTGTGTTTTCTTGAAGCATGGGCAAACGTGTATGAAAAATTTCAAGTCCCTTGGTTCATAAGTATCTAATACTTTATTGTTCTAAAGATTGCCTAAAAATGACGTCTCTAAATGTAATAGTGGCGATAATATGATCGATTACTACTAAATGCCTACAGTAATCAAAGGGTTAAACGTATGTTT
Organism: Habropoda laboriosa; assembly: GCF_001263275.1. Lineage (NCBI taxonomy): Eukaryota > Metazoa > Arthropoda > Insecta > Hymenoptera > Apidae > Habropoda > Habropoda laboriosa. The sequence goes on from NW_017100221.1 coordinate 321,420, forward strand.
GAAAAATTCATCAGTGTTCAAAATAGTCAAACAAAAAATTATTTTCAATATTTCACAAATTTACGAGAATTATCACCTATAACAAACGATATATATTTGTTTTAATAAATAAGGTATCAAATAGATTAGTATCTCTGTAAATTATGGATGAAACGACGAATCGACCAAATCATATGGCTCTTCGATTATTAGCTAATATAAAAGAAAGGATAATTAAATATTTTGCTACTAAAAAGGAACAATTCCAACTATACCAACTTTCGGAAAACTGATGAAAATAGTGTCAACAAAATATTGGATTAATACATATGAAATTATCATTTTGCATAAGGAAACTTGAACGAAAATATATTTTGCTCAATATTTAATTACGCTAAATTAAAATAATCGACAAACTTCCAGTTTCTGTGGCATTCCTCGAAACATCGAAGGATTCATCAACATCCAAAATATTTAAACGAAAGAATTAGTTTCACTTCTCACAAATTGCACAAAGCACCCGTGTGAATAATTCCCCGCGACAAAAGATACGCATTTCTCTTTACAAATAGGGTGTCGAATAGGTTAGTCTCTCTGTACAGTATTGCACATGTACGGCTGCTAAAAATACGCATTTTAAATTGAACGCAATTCGATATGATCCTTATTAGTATGCATGAGAAGATATTAGTGTGAAAGTAACGTGATATAAAGTGTGCCAATTACACGAGGTCCGACTAGATCGAATCGCCTACCACGTTACACGTAATACGAAACAGGTTGGCCTGAAGTTTTTCCACCATAAATTGCGCAACTCGATTCAGTTATATTTCATTAAGTTCGTTATACCGTATGCACGTCGAGAACTTTGTCGAAGGGAGAGAGCAATTTAGAAAATTTCGAGCCCCTTTCGTCCTCTTATTAATCGCAACACCTTAATCGCCGGCCGGAACTAATTGGAGAACGAATAAAGCTAATTAGAAAATTGCCAACTTTTAATCCAACCTGAAATCATTCTTATCCCAAGATAACTCGTATCTTCCTGAAAGTATTATTTAAAAAAAAAAACGAAGAAAAACTTGTTCGATATTTGGGGAGAAAAAGTTGAGAAACGAAAGGAGGAATTTTTCGAAGTCTCGTCTAACTTTTAATTGTGGTACTTGGAGTGTTGGTTCTGGCGATTGAAAGCGTCTGAAAGCACGGGGAAAGTGTAATTTTGAAATCTAACTAACTCGAGGATTATTTTATCAAATTTATAAAATGCGTACAAGTTAGGTAGCTTTTTTTTTTAATTTTCCAAGTTTTGTGCGATTAATCGGTGTACGGAGAAAATTGCAGTTTCCCGTGCTGCGAAAGCGACGAATTTCAATTAAACATTCGAAAGGCTTACAGGCGGATTGATCGAGCGCTTAAATCCCTAATCGAACTCGAATCAGCTAGACGATCGTTCGCAGAGTGGCTCACCATGCGGCGCATCCTTCATTTAAACAGGCTGTGATCGCACTAATGAAAATCGCGAATCTAATTAAACTCAAAACGCGAATTTTCCCCGGGAAATTGCACTGGAGGAACCGTGGAACAGAGACGAACGAGTCGGCAATTAATCACTTAACCAGTTCGTTAGAATGATTGTCAGAAATTGAATCGAGGGAGAAAAGTATTTTCTGAAATAAGGAAAGTAAGATTTAAATATTTTAGCATACGTCCGGAATAAAACATTTTTTTACAGCATGATTCTACGCACCCTAAAGAAGAAAAAATGTAATTGCCATTTTTCCCGGAAATGATGGGAAAGTTACGAAAAACGCGGTTCAAGATAAGAGTATGACCATACTTATAACTTAATATTCCGTCTCGTTTTCTTCGGACGATGGTCTCGAAGTTATAATAAACTATCGTAAATATAATAAAATAATCGTCATGACTGGGATACAATAAAAAAGTAAGACTCTAACAGAATTTACATTTCTTAACTGTGTATCCACTATGAAAGCCAGGGGAAAAAGTATGATCTTCCATATCAGTCTAAACATGTATATATATGTATACAGTGTTCTGTCGAACTACGCGTAGGTTTAGAGACGTCGACTGTCTGCGTAGTTTGTAACCATCCCCCGGTTTTACGGAAAACTGAAGTCCGATCAATTGTCGTATATTGTCGTTAGAATAATAACAAACGAAGTAGGTCGTGTGTAAAGACTGTTGTTTACTAAGAGACAGTGTTTTTCCAGAAAAGGATAGAATATGTATATGTCTCGGGGAGAC
>NW_017100221.1:323702-325504 GCF_001263275.1 Habropoda laboriosa
TAACACATCTTATTACAAGAAAAATAAACTTAGGATACGATAAAACGAAATTGTTGCAGTAACTAATCTAATTAGCTATAAGTAGGCTCTCCTCTATTTTCAATTAACTCGATCATTCGATTGTGTACGTATATATACATACATATTATTCACGCATACACATACCGTGAAACTGTAGCTGTGTAGCTCGCAGAGACACGCTTCTCGTTTGATTTTTCTCCCAAGCTGAGCTGTTCGTTGTGTACTTGAATTCGGTGCACTAGCTTCTTGTATGCAGCGGCACTTAATTCACACGAACGAATATGCTAAGTACGTAAATTGATTGGAAATCCGCGTATAATCGAAAACGCGTTGTTCGATGCATTCCCTACAAGACTATAATCGCGTAGTATAAGCGACGTTCGTCGAGGCACTCGTTCGACTGCCTCGTAAACACCGACTAAGGACGAGTCGTCCTGCCCGATTTCTGATCGCTGTACGCTCGCAACTGTTCTGGGAAAAATTCTAGGCCTTAACTTCTTAGAACTCGTGATATTTCTTGCGAGCCAAACATAACGCTAGCTGTCCTTTTGAGAGTAAAACTATCGCGAGTTACTCTCGAGAGTATCTATCGCGAGTGGACACTGCGTCTGAGAGTGACTGTCTGAGAGCATCGCTCAACTCTCTGAGAGTTACGACTCGAATAAACAGTTGCTTTGTAAACACGAAGCAGTTTCGTCTTCTTGACAGAACTCTCGTGTGAGTAAAAAAGTCAGGAAAAAAAATTAGTGGAGAAATGAAATCACCCGATACATTCTGTTAGTCTTACTTTTTTATTGTATCCCTGTCATGACGATTATTTTATTATATTTACGATAGTTTATTATAACTTTTATCACTTCGAGACCATCGTCTGAAGAAAACGAGACGGAATATTAAGTTATAAGTATGGTCATACTCTTATCTTGAACCGCATTTTTCGTAACTTTCCCATCATTTCCGGGAAAAATGGCAATTACATTTTTTCTTCCTCAGGGTGCGTAGAATCATGCTGCAAAAAAGTTTTCGTTCCGGCTGTATGCCAAATTTGGCCTTTTTTCAACATCCTCCTTTAACAATTAGGTAAACACCAAATTTACCTGAAATGACAGCTTGAAAAAATTATCGTTTCACTGTTGAATTGCTTTGACTGGTTTGTGTATCTGCGAAAAATTTGGTTCAAATTCAGTGAGTTTTGAAAAGGACAGATTTACTTTTTCTCGCGAAAACTGCAAAGCGCATAATTGAAATTATTATTCAAAAATGTGGATTTACTGAGTTGCGATATTCACCTTGCAGTCTTTTTTTTTAGCTCCCTGCGATTTCTTTTTGTTCAAAAATGTGAAAAAGAGTGTTATCAAAACATTTGCTTTACTGTCAAATTAGTTTGACTGACATATTTCATCTATATTCTACAGTTTTTATTATTATAAAAATGATATTTTCGTTACTAAATATTGCAAAATAGACACCAATTTAAAAATTCATTAAACATTTCTCAATTATCAAAATATCCCAACAAATTCCTTATTTCTCACAAAGTACGAATAAACATTTCCTACAACTGTTAAGTAATTTAAGAACGAAAGGGTTAAAAATTCCACATTCAGTCTTTCTCCATATAAAGTCACAAAAGCAACAATTATATTAGCCTCGAAACAATCTCCTAAAGAAGACAGCTTTCCCTGAAAGGACTCCTGCTGGTATCAGCCATGAGAATCCCAATGCAAAAGCAGAAAGGAAACAGGCAAGAAACGACAGAGGGTGATGAAGAGGTTGATCGA
>NW_017100221.1:325556-329467 GCF_001263275.1 Habropoda laboriosa
GGCAACGAAGGGACAAACCGAGCCAATCAGAGAGGAAACGTACGATGATCAGAGAAGCGAATCGTTCATTGGTGGATCCAGGGAGAATCCGCTTGTTGACGTGGACATTTGCAACTGGAGACACTCAGGTGTTGCAGCCAGGACTGAAGGGCTGTACAAACCGACAAAGGCTGTATCAATTCGAGTTATCGGAGCCTATGGGTATCTCGTGTCGTAACCCAGGCGTCAGCCTATACGTATAGTCGGTGGAAGAAATATAGCGAGGTCGAAAATTAAAGCGTTAACACTTTCACTGCCACGCTAGATTTACACGTTGCTCTCAGGAAGCCACAAGTAAATTTTCATTATTCTAAGCATAATATTGTATTATGCTTTATTATTAATTTCAACGATTTACCAAAAATTGAAGTGAAACGAACTTCCGACCTCTAGATTCCATTCGTTCCTCTAAATTTCACGAAAATCCAGCTGCAGAGTTTCTCGTCAGCCGAATCTAAGCTCCCACCGTTACCAGACCCCGTAGCCACGGCGAGACGAATAGCCACGACTCGCGAGGAACTGAACCTGACCCTTGGACAGAGGTGCACGGACCGACAGAAAGGAGTAAGCCGAAGAGGAAGACGCCGGTAATGGTGAAACTATCTTGGGGTTATGCTCCGGTCACTGACATCCAACCGTAACGCTATACTCTCCTCTCTTGGACACCGAGAGTTTGCCCTCTGACAGGCTGCGTCTGCAGATCGCGGCTCTCTCTTTCACGGCGCGGCCGCTAGCGTGCTCCCATCTTGCCAGCCTGGTGGCCTGCCACGAACGCCGGAATACCAGATGTGTATCTGTGTACATGGAAAAATGCCAGTTCCCTTCGTGGAACAGCCGACAGTGGGTGCGTGGAAACTGGCTGCTCCATATTTCTTCGACGTGGAAGCCACGAAGAGAAGGAAGTCACGTTTGGGTGGGATTGTTGAGGGAAGAAGTAGGATGAGAAGGTTGATAGGCGGTCAGTTGGATATCTGTTGAAGTGGCTCGTGAATTCTTGGGAATTTAGTTGGAGTTGTTTGAAAAGGTTTTGCTCCTCTAGAGTTTAATTGGTGAACGAGGTAGAGCGAGAGGAATGGTCCCGATTCTCTTCGACTTCCTCGGTAGATCGTGCTCTGGCCGCGATGTTCTAGCGTTAGCTTCTGAACGATTCGAGTGAAATCAGGATAACGATTTTAGCGATTTATGGATCGTGTTGAAATTTTTCAAGTATTCAGCGGGTGACTTTGTTTCATTGTTAGAAATATGAAATTAACGGAGGAATATTTGTTCCTCTGTGTTTGACTATGTACAGGGTGAGTCGCTTAATTTCTTCACATCGAGTAATTTTTAGAAGAAAGTGTTTTGTATAGAATTGCACTATTTGTTTACGAGGTATCAAGGGAATTTTTCACGTGGAACATGTACCTTTTTGTATCGAAATTTAAAAGAGCAGTGAATTTTCTGTAAGAAAAATTAAAGTAATAATTTATGTAAAATTGTGAATTATTTGAATTTTCTTTGTTTAATAATTCTACGTCATTTATGTTATTTAATAATTCTACCTCAGAGATCCTTTCGCAAAACAGCAACAGCCTTTAAAATGCGTACACTGTTCGCGATATTTTTAGTTATAACTATCTTTTCCTGCGCCAGGAAGGATGCGATGCAAATTCGATTTGCACAAAGAGCGAGCTATAAATAACGAACGGTGCGCAGAAAAATAGGAATAAATTTTCGCTCGACAACAGAATTTCAACTGGCAAATAAAAAAAAAAATTCCCTCTTTCTCTCCTCGCAAGTTCAGGCGAAAAGCGGTACTTTTCTCGAGTCCACGAGCACCCCTCGATGTTACAAAACGTAAATTGCTAATTACCCACCGTGCAAAATTTCCATCGTCGCGAAAATGGCGGGATTAATATCCATCGATTAATTTCAAATTAGATTGATCTTTAACAGGGTCTCGAATACATTTAAGTTGCTGTTAGATGCACTTATATGGATGGCTATTAGTACCATGCAGCATAAACTGTGGTAATCGGTTTAGTGGCCCTCGCTCACGGTCGATCAGGTATTTAGTAAAGTGCATGTAACGATGAGATTACGCATGGTTCTGACACACGGCAAATGAAATGCCTGTTTTACAATGTTTTTATATGGTTTTATCAAAAAAAAAAAAAAAAAAAAAAGTCATTTCACAGAGAATTTAGGTGTTTTGATAATTATTGCAACGTTCTGATTAAATTGATACAGTTTACTATACTTAAATGATATTTACTTAAAGAGTGAAGTTGTGTCGAGTGTTCGAGAATTCTAATTGAGAAATTTAAATGGAAAATATTGGAAGTGCGGAAAATATTTCTTGGAATATTTTTCAAATTTCCAGAAAATTGACAGTGGATGAACCGCCTGGGTCAAAAATGATACGTTAGTAAATTTCAAAAGTGAATTTTTAAAATTGCAAATTAGTTTCGTATCGATACAAATGGAAGTATATAAACGATAATACAGTTATCCAACATTCACTTTTTTTTTTTGGAAAATTGCTAATGTGTCATTCTGATTCTTGTCTTTTTAGTGTTAAAGTATAAAATATTCTTCATTTTACCATTTAAGATGGTTTTTCCCAAATCAAACTTCGGTTTAACATCCTCGAAAATCAAATAAGAATAACTTTCCCAAAATCAAACCAAAAGAAATTCTCCATTTTACCATTTAAGATTACAATTCAAACACCGGTACCAACTCTCCTATTTTCATCTGATATCACGATCAAACACGCTGACCACTTCTACAAAAATCCTTAATGACAGTGGAAGAATCTGTAAGAAATCTATAAAACGATTAAAAGCCATCCTCTCTCGTTCACGGGAGGGACGTCGTCCCATGAAATATTTGCGATCTGAATGAAATCTATTGGTAAATATCACGCGTCTTTTCAATTCTGTTTCAGCCGGACCATGAACAATGGCGGTTCGAGTGTCGTCTCTCGAGGGAAAAGGAGAAAGAGCGAAAAGTAGGATGAACTGTTGGAACGTTCTTGATTCCTTGGGCCGCGCCATTGCTGAGTACAGAGAGCTTCACGGAGTTCTCTGCGCCGCTCTTCACTTCTTTCTTCAACCCCCGCCCCTCGATTCCACTTCTTCGCTACCTGCCAGCCTATTTTCCACCAACTTCTAATGGCTCTCGAGGTCCCTGTCTTATCGGTAACTCGTTCCCTCGGATTTTTTCTCAATGAAGAATCTGCGGCGGCCGCCTCTTCTCTATAGCTTCCCCAGTGTCCTCGTGGGCGACGCGATTGCATAAATCGGGCAAGAGGAGGGAGACCCGGAGGAGAGAAAAAAAAAGGAAGACAACACCCAAGCCGTGTAAAACACGAACGTTACGTACGGGCCTGACTCTTTGCTCTGCCCGTGCCATTTTTTCTCTGGGTGAGCAAAGTTTCAGGTGTGTCCGTGACAGTCTTTCGCCTAACCACGGACTCGTCGAGGGAACCCATGACCGAGTTAAAGGGCCGTACTGCAATAGTAATCGCGCTTCAAATATTCGAAACTTCCAAGTACAACAGTATATTCTCCACAAGTGTCAGACCGCAAGGAAGCTAAACCTGACATTCGTAGAGTCAGGGACTACGTTTACGAGCCTCGCGCCCGCCTTTGTAGTTTGCCGAACATAGACAAGGACAGCGAATAAAAGATAAGCATGAAACGCGAGTCGAGGCAACCAAGGGATTTAAATATCAACTTTTTTAATTTTACGTTTTTTTATCCCAAAATTTTTCTTGACATGTTGATGAGATTTTTCTGATGGAAATGACATCAAACACGACATAATGTGAACAACATTTACTTATTAACACGTTCACTGTCACGCCAGATTTACAGGTTGCTGTCAGG
>NW_017100221.1:329491-329775 GCF_001263275.1 Habropoda laboriosa
GTTCAAAATTTTTAGTTGACAACATTTATTTTATTTTAATTATTCTAAACATTTGAGGCACTCCAGTCATTGATGACCACCATGGCCACATCGAGGAAACAAACTAACGTTAATACTTCTTGAGTGTTTAATTTAATTTCATAATATATCGCTTTGGATGAATTACAAAACCAAATTGTTAAGAAATTACATTAAACACCTGTACACATTATCCGTCGAATGTAGAGGGAGAACCACCGTTTGGTTGCCAATTGTTTATCACATAGAGTCGGCCTACCTCCACG
>NW_017100221.1:330775-336166 GCF_001263275.1 Habropoda laboriosa
CGGTACCCTCTCCCCAAAGTCATTAGCAAAATCGTCGGTTAGATCTGGCGGGAAATTTTCGCGGGAAATTTTCGCGGGAGATTTCTGTTATCGTAACACGGTATAATTTATCAATTTTCACAATTTTGTTATAAATTTATACTTCCGACAATTTGTTATAACATTGCATATAACAATTTATACGTTTTTACAATATTCTTCAATGGAAACATAGGTTTCAGCGTTCTCGTTACTTACTCGTGGTTAAATTAATTTCGCAGGGATTAAAAATCAGGTTGACCTGTGGTCGTAGATTAAAAATAACCACAGTACAGCTAAATTTATCGTGTTAAATAATTCTTTGTTAAGAATCGTTGTTAAAGAATCGTTGTAAATTTCCAGCACAAGAAACTCTTGTTCTAAAATTTGCCTCTATTCTTCGAATTTCACGAACTTGTAAGTTAAGTTAAGAAATCAGGCGTATCACACCGGAAGAATAATCTCAGGTGGTAATGAAGCATCCCTCGACAGTACTCTTACGCCTGAAATTTGCTTTTTACCTGGCCCTCGTGCTCTCTTACTTTGAGAAAACAAAGGTGAGCAAAGTTTCAGGTGTGTGAGTGCGTTGGAATCGACAAGTAATTCTGGAAAACGGAACAGAATTCTGATATAGCCACCGTTTCTGCGAATTGTCATTATTGTTGTATGTTGAATTGAATTAAGTAATTTCTTCGATTGTCACTTTACAGATATTTGTAAATTATTTTGTCTGCAAATCTTACGAAAAGTACAACGAAAAATTCTCACCTCTTACGAACATATTTCCATGTATCTTACAACTATTGTTTATTGTCGAATGTCGAATAAAGCGTGTATTTTAATTACAACCGTTTGCAGAATCTGCAAAAGTTCCTGGCGAATTTTCAGCGTGACGATAAACGACTCTCTGGCGATGATTAAATTTGCGTGTTGGAAAATTGTGGTAGCCGCGAGAGATGCGTTCAGAAATCAGTTAGTCTAAGATTAGCAATGAAGTTAGACAGGTCTTGGAAAGATTAATAAATCAAGTGAAGCGTTAGGATCTGGTTTCCGTCAGTGTCAGGCTTCCTCCTACGTGTATAAATCAATAACAGAGTGTTTTAAAGCTGATGTAATTGAGAGAATGTAATTTTATACTTAAAAGTCAACGGTTGAAACTCTGCGCGCCAGTTCGTATTGAATGAATCCTAATAAATCGTGTACACGTTCGATTAATATTCTATACGAAAGTGAAGAAATGGGAATGTTAAACGAAGATGAGACAAGGGTGACCCGATTAATTTAAGTAGGGACAAGAATTAAAGATGAATTCTCAGAAATATAATTAATATTGTATGTAAATTATCGAGAAGAAATTGCATTCGCGTTTTCTAAGCTCGAACAAGTTTGTCGGAAGATTTGTATATTTAAATATTTATTTTCTATGTACTTCAATCTTTCACCTTTCTGTCTTTCTCTATTTTCACAATTATTCGTCAAATCAATTTTTAGACAGATATTGTAGAAAAGTAAAGAAACGTGCATCGAGAAATATTTATGTATGTATATCGTGAAATTATTTTGAAAATATTTCACCCCGTACTTCGTAGTGTACTCTTCTTGATCAATCGTTGTATCTTTTTCACTGTTAAATATACTTGCGCTAATTATAAGAAGGAAAGTATGGAAATTTACGAAATTTTGACAAAAATCCCTAATTTTACCATGTACGCGCTACTTATAAGAAGGAAAGTATGGAAATTTACGAAATTTTGACAAAAATCCCTAATTTTACCATGTACTCAATAAATGATTACCATTTTAAAGGAATTCCCTCTTAAAACAGCCCTATGGAATAAGTAAACCTAGCAATAGAAATAGAAATAAGGAAATGGAAATAAAAAAATAGAGAGACCTTACTAAATAGAGTCAGGGTGACGTCCACCATTTCAGAACCGATTAACGAACGAATTACCCATCCAATAACATTTAATCGTCTTCAGCAAAGTAATAACGGCGGGAGACAACGATAATCCGAGGAATTATTTCCATTTAAATACGAGTTTACCCCAAGCAATTAATTCATCAAAAGTGTCCCGCCGCCGGAAGGGGAGCGCACAAGAACTTGCAGCTATCTCTCTCTTGCTTGCTCACTCACTCACACTCGCTTATTCATTACTCACCTACACACTCGTTCACTCATTACTCACTCACTCATTTACACACACTCGCGCGCTCTCTCTCTCTCTCTCATTTACTTACTCACTTAGTCACCATTCATACACCCATTCTCTCACTCACTGACTTACACACTTGCACTCTCACTTACGCACACATACTCTCTCTTTTACCCATGCAATCGCTCTCTCATTCATTTACTCACTCACATTCTCTCTCTTATTTACTCACTCACTGACTTAAACACTGGCTCTCTCACTCGCTCACTCACTCACTCACTTGCTCTCTCACTCACTCACTCACTTGCTTTCTCACTTATTCACACACTTGCTCTCGTACTCGCTCACATTCTCTCTCTCTCTCTCTCTCTCTCTTTCTCTTACTCACTCACTGACTTAAACACTGGCTCTCTGACTCACTCACTCACTCACTTGCTCTCTCCCTACTCACATTCTCTCTCTCTCTCTCTTATTTACTCACCCACCGACTCACACACTTGCTCTGTCAATCACTCACTCCCTCACACTCGCTCTCCCACTCACTCATTCACTTTGCTCTCGACTCGCTCACATTCTCTCTCTCTCTCTCTCTCTCTCTCTCTCTTTCTCTTACTCACTCACTGACTTAAACGCTGGCTCTCTGACTCACTCACTCACTCACTTGCTCTCTCACTACTCACATTCTCTCTCTCTCTCTCTCTCTCTCTTATTTACTCACCCACCAACTCACACACTTGCTCTGTCAATCACTCACTCCCTCACACTCGCTCTCCCACTCACTCATTCACTCTCTCTCTCTCTCTCTCTGTTATGAGATCGCAACTGACCGTGTTCAGGATAAAGAGGCCCACCCATCTGGGAAAGGACGAATCACGGGCGGTAAAAGATTATAAGCTTTACAACTCCGTGGCACGGTGACTGCATTTTCGGCGGGTATTGTTGCGAGCCCCGGCGTCGTTGATAATGCTGATAACGCGGCAAGTTCGTTTATTACCGAAAGTTTCCAGCATCGGCGCTGATAATATTACCGGCATCGAGTTTAAACTGTTAACACATCGGCCAGAGCCAGGCGGTATCGTGCATTCGAAATATATTATTCGTGATAAGAACAGGGTCGAACTATCGTGTTTTATACAACGGTTAGACAAGTCGTGTGTGTTATCTGTTTGCGCTCTTTATTATACGTTTTTACCGGCGTAGGATTAATTGGAAAAGTTGCTATCTGAAGGATAGATCCTTTTTCTTTCCCCCGGCGAACGTTCGCCGTAAATGAACAGGGGAATACTGTTCGTACCTGTATGTACATACACTCGTTGCTGTACGAGCGTGTAAATGTGCGAGTTACGGGAAAAGGAAAGCAAGCAAGATTTAATAAAAAATGCCGCTTCGATGAGGAGTGCTAAACTTCCCATTATCGTAAATCTTTGTTAAGGGAGAAATAATTTTCTACCGATACAGAACAACTTTTATAGGGTTGAAAAATGCAAATGAAATGAAATATCACACGAAGGTGTCCAAGTGCGAGTGTATACAACGATCAGATGAGGTATAAAAAAAAAGATATTCTCTGTATATGTATTTCGATAGATTGACCAAAATGATCAAATCTTTTGTACGTGACAATTGTTTCTATCGCTTACCGTTAAATATTTATACGCCAAATTACGAAGAAACATTATGAACAAATTGTTTCCTTTTCTTTTGCCATAGAACGATAAACCACGAAAAACTGAATAATTCGTTTATACAAAGTTTTGCTCTATCTCGCAACGGTTACAAAGTAACACATTGGAGAAACGCGAAAAATTTGTAAGATTAATTTCACCTTCTCGAAGTGATTTTCGGGGCGAAAAAAGAGATCGTTCCTCAAATACTTCCTTGTACTCGAGATACACACTTGAATTATTTCCGGACTCAGATCGTCCGTGACACCCATTCTCATCTGTCCAACAGCGAAAGGATCTAATTGATCGTTCTATTTCCATCGGTGCACCCCGTAGAGAATCAATTACAAACGCGTTATAATCTTCTCTTCTCCCCTTCTATCGAAAATAACCCTCCCAATAGTGTAATATTCCGTCCGTAATAGATATTTATTTGCCCGCAATTGTACGTTTTCTATTCTCTACGCTCCTGCGAGACCGGACCGTTTCCACAATTGCTGATTTAAGCGCGTGGCGAGCGTTCCGGGGTTGGCAAATAATGTTCGAAACAAACGGATCCCGATACGCGGACTCCCGCAACTATATACAGGGTGTCGAAATTGTTTCCGACCAAACTTACGCAGTATCTTCTACGGGCACGAATAAGTGAAAAATGTTATACGAACATAGGTCGTTCGAAGCTTCGTTAAAAAGTTACAACGAAAATACGAAATACGAAGCAATTGCCATGGATACAAGACCAGAATGACAAAAGTTACATCCAACACCTTCAACATACACGTACACATCGCTCGTCTAATCCTATTTTCTATCGTAATAATCCACACACCCGTTACTCTTCGCTTCTCCTATTATCGCTGTAACTTTTCAACGAAGCTCCAAACCACCCATGTTTACATAACATTTTCTCCTCACTGAAGCCCATAGAACACGCTGACAAAGTTTGGTCGAAAACAATTTCGACACCCGGTATATACCATTTTTATTACTTCGCGAAAAATCTCGCCGATCCGATAAAACGACGCGGCGGCGAAAGGGTGTACACACGGGATAGATCGTCGTGGACGGGAGGATCACAGATATTCGACGAGTAGGACAGGGAAGATCATAATCGACAATCGGAGAAATAACGCCGCAGATCGACCTTCGTAACAGGAGTTGGCCTAACTCCTGTTTACAACGAGGAGATTGGGAGAAACAACTGGCCGGCCGCTGGTTGCATAGGTGATCACTGAAACGATAAACCTGAAGCTCATATAAGTGTATACATATGTATATATATATATAGTACACGGTAAGCTTTACGCAATACCTTGTTACGACAGAATGGATATCCTTTGCGTAATATCTATAAATAAACTAGCCCATAGACAGACCATAATAACGAGCCTCTGTATTGCACGGGACAGGAATAATAAATCCTGCTTTGGATTGGCAAATTTGCAACAATATGCACCACTGGCAAAACCGTAGCCCGTTCCTTCCGCGCGTTTCACGGTTTATCGTGGACAATTTGTCAACCGGATTCTCGCGACACAGAATGCATAAATCTC
>NW_017100221.1:336211-352750 GCF_001263275.1 Habropoda laboriosa
AACGAAGTAAATTGAAACCTTAAATTACGAGGGATTAATTGGGTCCTCCGGTAGAGAACAAGACACACTTTGGAATTTTCCATTTTCCCCGATCTGTGAACTCTGTGCCGGTGTATACAGGGTGTTCGAATATCAAAGGAGATCGTTGTCACTCGGACGAGTAAATTTGGCGACTTTGATCGTTCGCGGTGTGGTCCAAGTTTGAAGAAAGGGGACCAATCGACTTGCCTATGTTAACATATTTCTTCGAAACAAATTGATATTTTTACCGAGAAAGGTTTGAAACATTCGTCTTAGCGAACAATTGTATATAACGCTGTGGAGTGACTTTGATAAGTACTCGAGAATGTTTTCAGATTTGTTTGGAAACGGTGAAAAGATCAGATTTGGACAGAAATTGTGTACTTAGCTTTTGGTTCAGGTTCCTCTTTTCTCAGGAACCGTTATATGTAGATACTTCCTACAAATTCTTTCCGTATCTCTTTTTCCGTCCTTTTTAGTCACGTTTACGTAGTAGCGTTTGAAAATAATGCTTGGAACCGATAATATCATTTTTCAGAAACATGTGGTTCAAATTTCGTTTCAGTATCTTTGACGATTTTTGAAAAAAAGATACGTAAAGTTTTGTCGAAATAAAAAATAAAAGGAAACTATTCATTTTTTCTGCGTTGAAAAATTCTCATTGGACGAGACATTGTATACTGCTCCATTGAAATGAATAAAATCATTCCTAAAAAAAAATGTTGACAAATGTGTAAGAAAAATTATCTGTTCGTCTGATTTTAATAAATTATATGTCATTGTAAACGGGAAATTACAAAGAATAACATATTCTTTTTCAAAGAGTGATGTTTTATTTACCCAAATACCTTTCCGATCCACCGTTCACAATGGTAAAAAATAAAAAAAAAAATATGAAGTAGAATTACGCGAAAGAGCATGTTAGTACTTCTTGAGACGAGCACAAGAAGACCAAAGCTTTCGCTTTCAAGTGTTGTAATTGATAGATGATGGATTGGTTCAGTAATTAATAGATAAAATTTAATCTGATTAACTGATAAAAAAGTATGTTAATACAAGGTGATTGATTGCACTTTTCGATTTTAATCGTAATGTACATATATTTGAACGTTACTCAGCATTCTTTCTTTCACTAAATAATATTAATGAAACCTCGCTTAACAACACTCAACGTAAGCATTTGATAATTAGATGGCCCATAATTGCGCCGTGTAATAATAAACCCATGATAAACCGTGTAAAGAATATTTGTATTAGTGGGAAAGTGAAATAGAAATAAGCTCTATATAGTGAAAGATTTCAACAGTTGGTAGGAAAAGATCCGACATTTTGTAAAACACTTGGAAGACGCAGTTACTCTAGGGTTTTTATGATTGGTGAATAATCATTCCAATGTAATCTTGACGTAAAAATTTGTTACCAAAAATAAATATCAATAAAAGTAACAATTGTGAAATATCGTAACATTTCTTGTTGGCTATTAAAATTCGTTCAATGTATAATTAGACATGATTGTATTATTACGCCATCATTATCATAAAGTGCAATCATTCTGTCAACATTGAAAGTGAAGTGAAACATACTGTCATTTTTCAAAGGTCGTCGTGATGGTTATAATGCAATAATTTTGGTAAGTCATAAGTTCTATAGGCAGTAGGGATGAAAAATATCGTACGATATGCACTAATACGAAGTTTTATTCGTTCCCATCATATGTACAAAACGCATTTCAATCCTAATTTTGGGTGTTAATAAATTTTACATTGCTGATTCATGACGCAATTTAAAAAATGTTTATTTCTATTTTTGTTTTACATTGCAATTGTAAACGATTAAAGTTATGTCGCTTTCCCAATATTCAAACATTCTTAATGTTTCTAATGTTATTTATTCGTACGTTCATGTAATTGTTTAAAATACGTATAATAAAAGCTTTCAGTTCCAAAATATTGCTACTATATTTTGTTATATCATTAATTCTGTAAGAAAATGTAGGTATAGAAAGTTAAGCATGTAGTTGTATAATAAACAACAATGAAATTATACAATCTTATTGTGATCTAAGTATTATAATAAATTAAATATTATTTGTTAATAATGCACAAAATAAATCTATAACTATTGATTATTTTAAAGGGCCACTGATTCATAGAACCATAGAATTGATGCAGATTTATTTGCAGCTATGGAATCTAATCAAGAAAAAAAATCTATGTCACTAGAGCAAGACTCAGCCAAATCATTGAGTACTAACTCAAAACTAAGTATTGATCCGGAAAGTCATTTGCAAAGTCTTGGTTTTACAGTATATAATGGAAAGGCTAGATTTAAATTAGATGAGGATGCACCATTGTATTGTAATAGTGCATCAACAAACTTTTGTGCTGTTGATGCAGATGATACATTATCCTTTGTGGTACTAGGTAAAGATTCATTGGATTCTATTCAACAATTGTCAGTTGCATCATATGTTGACATTCAACAAAAGTGTATGTCTACCGTATGTATTAAGTAATCGATTAAAGTTTATTGTTCCACTATACAATTTTCTTACTTAAAAGCTTGATGTTATATGCAGGACTATAATTCCATGATAGCATCATGGGATTCAACAGAGGTGCATCACAAGCTAAATGAACTATTACAAGAAAATACAAAATTGAAGGAAACTTTGAAACAGAATAACACAGCTATGAAACATCAATTTAACACATTAGCAACCTGGCAGGAAGAGATTATGAAAGTACATCAGAATCATAAGAAAAAGTTTGCTGAAACCAGGGAATTAATAAACTATTTAAAAAAGGAGAATACAGAACTGAAAGTGAGGCTTAGTTCTGAAATAACCAGTCACACAGAAATGGGATATGAGGTATGATACATTGGATTATGTTATGCTTTATTTTTTATGCGTGTTAATATCTGATTTTAATTATAGATTATTGATGTAAGTGATCAACAAAATAATGTAAAAGAAAATAAAATGTCTAATCTTGAAGAAGGACTTAGTAAATCAGTTCTTTGTGAACTAGAAGGGGTATTGAATGAAAATACAGAAGAAAATGCAAGAAAAGAAACTATAAGTTCTGAATCTCTTCGTAAAATTGTAGATTCAGAAGAACAAAATACTGATAAAAGATTACTTGAAGAAGAAAGGAAATATGTTAGTTTCCTTTCTTTATTAAGTGCTACCCTTGAAGAAGAAAAGAAATCACTTGAAAATCAAAAAAAGGTCATTGAAGTAGAATACAAACATCTAAATGATGCTAAAGATCTTCTCCAACAAGAGAGATTAAGTTTACAAGAAGAAAAAGCATCGCTAGATCAGCAAAGTCAATTGTATGAAACTCATTACAAAGAGACATTAGAAGCGGAAAGAAACAAATTCGAAGTCAAATATAATGATCTAGTTACCGAGCTTGGTATGTTACACGAAAGTCTCGCAAATAAAGAGCTACATACAAAAAAACTGGAAACAGAACTAGCGCAGCATGTAAGTATAAATTATTTAATAAAACGGAATAGTCCTAAATTAAGACCTAGTAGTTACCTGTCAATAATTTTTTATTTTCAATGCAGAAAGAAAAAATCAATGTGTTAGAAACACAATTAAAACTTTATGAACAAGATTTTGATGAGGAGAGAAAACTAAAAGAGTCGCTATTACGAGAGAATGGTGTACTGAATACGGATTTGCAAATACAGATACAGTTTAACAAACATTTACATGAAGAGGTTGAACGTCGAGCTACGTCTTCAAGTGATGTACGTTTGCAAGCTCCCGAGGTGTCAATATTCTCCTGTCCCATATGTTACAATATATTTAGTAATAC
Source organism: Habropoda laboriosa (assembly GCF_001263275.1). NCBI lineage: Eukaryota > Metazoa > Arthropoda > Insecta > Hymenoptera > Apidae > Habropoda > Habropoda laboriosa. The sequence continues at coordinate 340,066 of NW_017100221.1, forward strand.
GGAAAGTTTGGAAAGTCACGTTGAATATTGTTTGGCTTCAGATTAGTATAACATTCTTTAAGATTATATGTATAACTGTATGTATCAAAATAGTAATATACATACAAAGGTTACTAACATTCTAATAATAAAGAGCATACAAATTTTAATGTAATAGCACAGACGAGGTACAGGATAGACATTGCACCAGAGACGAGGTTGCAAATGTAATAAAATAGGATTTTTTACATCTGTCGATTTTACCATCTCTGATGGTTGGATTGTATGTAATTCCTAAAGTCGGATATATTTCATAAATAAAATCTTAACTTCGGAACATTCTAATAATTTGATAATAAATTTAAATCGTAGTTTCTTAATTAATTTGCCAGACATTTTTAAACCTAAGTTTCTACTAATCGTTCCGCGGTAAGGTTTAACGGTACATTGCTGTTCTGTAGGAAGATGTTTTTGACTAACAGTGTCACCAACGGTGAAAGAAGGTAAACTATAAGTCGGCCAAGCAAATCTGAAGGTTCTAAAGCTCATGCCTGTCCAAATGAGTGGAAAACATGTAAGCGTGGTATTTCTACTACTCTACGGTAGAAGACTGCTTGAGCAGAAGTATAGGTGTACATAATACAAACGAGGTACATTGTCTGTGGTACCAACATTACCGATTTAACATTAGAATAAGATTACAATATTAGTAGTGGTTGGAATTGGAGTTTATTAGTAGATAATTCATCACATGTGCGTGTTCTACTGCTGTCAAAAAATCGTCAACAGTACTATCCAAGCAATCCAATATGTGTATGTATTTTTTAAACATATGCAAATTTAATAAAAGAATTTTTGCCATCAAAGATGGTAAAGTCGACAGATGTAAAAAATCATATTATAAGATAAATGTATAAAATGTATTTCATAGAAGGTTACAATATACCACTATTGTTTTACAGTATTTTGCAGTCTATTTATTTCTCCCTTACACACCACGTTCATTTCTTTTGTGCATAAGTGAGATGTTAAAGAACTGAGAAATTGTTTATAAATATTAATTTTGAAAGTGCCTGCTGCATGCAATTGGTTATTCAATAAGAAGTTAACAATTAAGCTATTTTATTAAGTTAAAACATGCAACAATTTTATTCAAGCCATTCATATAATTATAAACGACTATCTAAATTGTTATTTAACAAGGAAGACTATAGTTAAAGTACTTCCAAATATGCCCTAAGCTGTATTTTACTATCTACATTATTAGTAATGTTAAAACAGTTAAAAATTCATTATAAGTATCGATTAGATATAATAAAAACGAGGAGAATAGCAATAGCGAAGAGAGACAAGAAAACGAATAGCGCTAGAGAAGGATATGAATAGAGTAATGAGTTAGACAAGGAAAGAAATGGGGTAGACAAGGATAGCACTACAGAAACGAGTTAGACAAGGAAAGGAATAGCACTACAGAAATGAGTTAGACAAGGAAAGAAATAGGGGAAAACAAGGATAGCACTATAAAAACAAGTTAGACAAGGTAAGGAATAGGGATAGACAAGGATAGGAATAGTACCGTGTGTTAAACAAGGAAAGCAACAGGGCTAGACAAGGACAGAAGAAAATAGCGGGCGAGACTAACGCCATCTAGCGTTTAGTGACAGGAACTACGATTTCTTAATAGGAGCACATGATATAAACAGAGGTATTAGACAAGGAACGCACTAGTGTGCGAGAAGGACAGAGAGAGAACGTTTCCTATTGGCTGGCGAGCCGCTGAGCTCCGCTAACCGGAGCCACAGTTACGTAGTTCGGTGAAAAATCATTAATAACTCTATAATTACGTCGATTTTGTGAACTTTTAGTATTGAAGAATGAAGTGTGGACCTTCAGCAACTTTCACGTATAAATTTTAAGTCTCTAGGGCCTTTCGATAATTAGTTATTAATATTAATATCGGAAAGGACGCGACAATCCCTTACGCTACGTCAAGTCGGCCAATGAAAAATTATTAATAACTCAATAATTACGATGAATTTATGAACTTTTAGTGTTGAGGAATGAAGTGCGGACCTTCAGCAACTTTCACATATAATTTTTAAGTGTGTAGGTCCTTGCGATAATTAGTTATTAATACTAATATCGGAAAGGACGCGACAGACCCTTACACTACGACAAATCGGCCAGGAAAGAATCATTAATAACTCAATAATTACGATGAATTTATGAACTTTTAGAGTTGAGGAATGAAGTGCGGACCTTCAGCAACTTTCACATATAATTTTTAAGTGTGTAGGTCCTTGCGATAATTAGTTATTAATATTAATATCGGAAAGGACGCGACAGTCTCTAACGCTACTTCAAGTCGGACAGGGAAAAATTATTAATAACTCTATAATTACCATGAATTTGTGAACTTTTAGAGTTGAAGAATGAAGTGTGAACCTTCAGCAACTTTCTCGTATAAATTTTAAGTGTGTAGGTCCTTGCGATAATTCGTTATTAATATTAATATCGGAAAGGACGCGACAGTCTCTAACGCTACTTCAAGTCGGACAGGGAAAAATTATTAATAACTCTATAATTACGATGAATTTGCGAACTTTTAGAGTTGAAGAATGAAGTGGGAACCTTCAGCAACTTTCTCGTATAAATTTTAAGTCTCCAGGGCCTTTCGATAATTAGTTATTACCAATTTTATTATGTAATGTCTGGAACAATACCGCATACATTTACTGTTTTTCAATAATTTTATAGCTTTCTACTAAATTCCCATGAAACTAGCTACATGCATCTGAAAGGTAACTCCTTCATCTATATTCTCATATAATTTTGATTAATATACTCGGTATACTTTAAGAGTTATAAAAGATTATGTGGAAGAGTCTCGTGCTCGTCGTACTCGAGTCTAGACATCTGTTATAAGCAATTGCTAATATCTAATAAACAACGTCACTTACAGCTACCAAACAAATTGAGGAATATAAAAAAAAGTCCATTTTACATTCTGCATGCTTAAAAGTCCACAAGTAGTAACGCATGACTTACGAAATAACGAAAATGCTTCACGTTTGAAAGTAACCGGTGTAACGCTCACTCAAAAAATATTAAATAACTATCAAATCACAAGGGATATGTTGATAAAAATTACAGAAGAATGTAACCACAGGCGCTCCCTTTCAGAAATATCTGATAATTATACAGTAAATTAATACTGAAGAATGATATTAATGAAAAACCGTAAGGGGCTGTCGTATCGTTCTCGACATCACATACTCTAATTGTTAATAACTAATTATTAAAAGGACTTACAGCCTTAAAACTTATACATGAAAGTTGCTGAAGGTCCACACTTCATTCTGCAACTCTAAAAGTTCACAAATTCATCGTAATTATAGAGTTATTAATAATTTTTCCCTGGGCGACTTGACGTAGCGTAAGGGACTGTCGCGTCCTTTCCGATATTAATATTAATAACTAATTATCGAAAGGCCCTAGAGACTTAAAATATATACGTGAAAGTTGCCGACTGTCCACACTTCATTCTTCAATACTAAAAGTTCACAAATTCATCGTAATTATAGAGTTATTAATAATTTTTCCCTGGCCGTCTTGACGTACCGTCAGGGACCGTCGCGTCCTTTCCGATATTAATATTAATAACTAATTATCGAAAGGCCCTACAGACTTGAAATATATACGTGAAAGTTGCCGACGGTCCACACTTCATTCTTCAATACTAAAAGTTCACAAATTCATCGTAATTATAGAGTTATTAATAATTTTTCCCTGGCCGTCTTGACGTACCGTAAGGGACCGTCGCGTCCTTTCCGATATTAATATTAATAACGAATTATCGAAAGGCCCTAGAGATTTAAAATTAATACGAGAAAGTTGCTGAAGGTCCACATTTCATTCTTCAATACCAAAAGTACACAAAATCAACGTAATTATAGAGTTATTAATAATTTTCCCCTGGCCGACTTGACGTAGCGTAAGGGATTGTCGCGTCTTTCCGATATTAATATTAATAACTAATTATCGAAAGGCTCTAGAAATTTAAAATATATACGAGAAAGTTGCTGAAGGTGCACACTTCATTCTTCAATACTAAAAGTTCACAAATTCATCGTAATTATAGAGTTATTAATAATTTTTCCCTGGTCGACTTGACGTAGCGTAAGGGATTGTCGCGTCCTTTCCGATATTAATATTAATAACTAATTATCGAATGGCCCTAGAGATTTAAAATTTCTATGTGAAAGTTACTGAAGGTCCGCACTTCATTCCTCAACTCTAAAAGTTCATAAATTCATCGTAATTATAGAGTTATTAATAATTTTTCCCTGGCCGACTTGACGTAGCGTAAGGGTTGTCGCGTCCTTTCCGATATTAATATTAATAACTAATTATCGAAAGGCCCTAGAGACTTAAAATTTATACGTGAAAGTTGCTGAAGGTCCACACTTCATTCTTCAATACTAAAAGTTCACAAAATCGACGTAATTATAGAGTTATTAATGATTTTTCACCGAACTACGTAACTGTGGCTCCGGTTAGCGGAGCTCAGCGGCTCGCCAGCCAATAGGAAACGTTCTCTCTCTGTCCTTCTCGCACACTAGTGCGTTCCTTGTCTAATACCTCTGTTTATATCATGTGCTCCTATTAAGAAATCGTAGTTCGTGTCACTAAACGCTAGATGGCGTTAGTCTCGCCCGCTGTTTTCTTCTGTCCTTGTCTAGCCCTGTTGCTGTCCTTGTCTAACACACGGCACTATTCCTATCCTTGTCTATCCCTATTCCTTTCCTTGTCTAACTTGTTTTTTTAGTGCTATCCTTGTCTACCTCTATTTCTTTCCTTGTCGAACTCATTTCTCTAGTGCTATCCTTGTTTATCCCCATTCCTTTCCTTGTCTAACTCGTTTCTCTAGTGCTATCCTTCTCTACCCCATTTCTTTCTTTGTCTAACCCATTACTCTATTCATATCCTTCTCTAGCGCTATTCGTTTTCTTGTCTCTCTTCGCTATTGCTATTCTCCTCGTTTTTATTATATCTAATTGATACTTATAATGAATTTTTAACTGTTTTAACACTACTAATAATGTAGATAGTAAAATACAGTTTAGGGCATATTTGGAAGTACTTTAATTATAGAATAACTAGTTTTCCTTGTTAAATAACAATTTAGATGGTCGATTATAATTATATGAATGTCTTGAATAAAATTGTTGCATGTTTTAACTTAATAAAATAGCTTAATTGTTAATTTCTTATTGAATAAACAATTGCATGCAGCAGGCACTTTCAAAATTAATATTTTTAAACAATTTCTCATTTCTTTAACATCTCACTTATGCACAAAAGAAATGAACGTGGTGTGTAAGGGAGAAATAAATAGACTGTAAAATACTGTAAAACAGTACTGGTATATTGTAACCTTCTATGAAATACATTTTATACATTTATCTTATAATATGATTTTTTACATCTGTCGACTTTATCATCTTTGATGGCAAAAATTCTTTTATTAAATTTGCATATGTATAAAAAATACATACACATATTGGATTGCTTGGATAGAACTGTTGACGATCTTTTGACAACAGTAGAACACGCGCAAGTGTTGAATCATCGACTAATAAACAATTACGTTACATTTTTATTTGTAAATTCAGTTACTGAATCGGTAACGTTGTTAGCGACACGAAAATTGTAAGGGTCTTCTTGGCCCCCGGACAAATGTTCCATAAGATGTTAGGTCTATCCTATACCTCGTTTGTGATTTCTACGTTGCAGCCGGTACATTATCGTTGATCGGTATCCTACCGACCTACAGCCTGCAAGTATGGGTCTAAAGAAAACAGCAGAAGGTAAGGGCTACCCAATACTTATCCGTTTCGTGCAAAAGAGAAGAATCGTCGTGAAAATCGTGGTGTGGATGTCAAAAGGTTGTCCTCGGAAGACGCAGAACGTACTACGGATAGTTAGTGCTTCTTTATCTACCAAAAGAGAAATGTATATAAGGATTAAGGTTTTATTAAAATTGTAGACTAAAGAAAAAGGGAAAGTAACAATAATTTCTCTACTAATCTAAATAAATATTCGTAAAGTCATCTACCACATTCACACGTAATACGAAATTTTATAATGTCGATAAAATATCAAATTAATCGTATTTGAACAAGTGTGTTCAAATTTGCCGCGTTTGAATAATGATTACGTTTGATAGTTTCTCCAACGTGCCTCATTTCTATGGTATTTAAAAAAAAAATGTATTCCTTGATCAGTTTTGTCGAAATATTTAGATTCACAAGACATAGTTAAGAAAAATAAAGAAAATAATATTTAAAATTATAAATTTGCACGTTTCAATTTAATCATGATACTGCATGTGTGATATATTATTTGCATTTGATAAAGCGCGTGAAATAAATTTTCATGTACCTACTACAGTGAATTTAATCGTATTTTAACCCCACATTGTTCATTTAAATTTTATGCGACAAAAATTTCGAGCGTCGTTTCAGTAAAGTTTGTTATTGTTGTAAGAGATACATATTTCTTTTGATATGCAATTTTTTTCGTGTATTATTCCTATTTTTTATAGGAAGTACATATATATATATACAGCACTTTTCATGAGAAAGTAGTTAGCATCAGTATGTGCAATTTTTTGATATACTAAAAAGAAGAATTCAAAGAACTTTATACTTAATTTTCAATTTATGATAACATATTTTAAACGACTAAATGCGTTCGATGCTTTCTCCATAATTTTGATATATTTTATGCCATTCACGGTTTCAATCTATCAACAGAAAGTTTTATTATACTTTAATATAATTATTTCTTTAATTTTGACATTTCTTTTGCATCAGCTTGACTCAAAATAAATTCAGACTGGTTTATAGCCATAAAAATACAAAATATTGTGTAAAACAATGATTGTTTCATTTTTATCATTAACAAAAGAGTCAAAAGCAAACGACGATTACAATAAAATTAATCGCGAGAATCTTTAATTGTTTCCGTAAGTAGAATTGCAACATACAAATAATTCAATTATTTTTCTTTCTCAAGCTTACGATATAAATGAAACCTCTTGACTAAACGTTAACACAAGCAAAAATTATAATCCCTCAAACGCTACATTCAACATCCAGATGACACTAATTTCGTTTCTATGCATATTCCTTACAAATAAAAAACAAAGATTCCAAACTTCAACACAAACGTTGCCAACGCGCAATATACCCAAAAGTACGCAGACTTGTAATACGACACTTCCTCCCACAAACCATTACAAAATACTTAAATCAAACCTTTCGGTATATTCCACTTTTCGTTATTTCTTCTATGCTCAACTTCTAACGCAATCCCGTCAGTAGCAACGTCGAATTATACATATTATATTACAGAACTCACTTCACAGCGTACTTAGCTGGTGTACAATATATACCATACGTGATCGTAGCGCCGATCTGTTAGCAAAATTCGCAAGTTTATTACCGCGACAGCTTCAGTTTTCCGTCATTTGCGAAAACAGTGACAGTCGATAAGCACGATGTGCAGCGAAACGGGAGGGAAAAAAGGCGGTTAAGACTGGGAAAAAAACAGCGAGTGGAGGCCGGTCGCGTCATAGCGGGCGCAGTTGCGGCACGCAAGCACGTCGGAGCGGAGCGCAACTTGAGAATCGCATTCAGTGGGTGGGAGTTGCAGCCCCCGTGAGTCAAGAGAGCGAAGAGTAACCGAAAGAACGGACTTCTACTCAGTCTGTCCGCGGCCGTCCGTCAAGTAGACGTCTCTGACTCTTGTGCCCTCCCCCCTCCCGTCGTCGTTCGTTTCCGTTCGTCGTTCATAGAGTGTTACATACAGTGTCTTGAGGACCTCGTGGAAACCACATGTCGTCCGTGTCGCTTCGATCGCTACCACCGGCACCCTAACTCACCACACTGTTACCGCTGTTCGTCGATTTTATAGATCGATCTGGATCGTCGGTACGTGCGTTTATGACAGTTCGTTGTGTTTTATCGTCGGTGTATGAGAACGATTGAACGTGCGACGGAGTGGCAAGGCGTGCAAGCATGTGGTTCGCGAATTTCTTCGTAGGCCTGGCAGGCTTAATTTTCATCGTCGGCTCGCCACCCTGGTGGTCACACGCGTTCAACATCGAGACGAAACATTATGCAGTTTACCGGAATGACATCAACTCCATGTTCGGATTCGCTGTCACGGTGTACAGGGACAGATTTAGTAGAGGATGGTGAGTGTTTCTTTTTTTTTTCCCCTCCTTTTTCTTTCTTCGGTACTTTTTGTTGTCGTTCAGTGGTCACGCGAGATTTTCGATGATAAACAACGTCTCTTGTTTGTGACCGTGAAATCTTAACGGAGTGTTAGGTGTGTGTTTATCTCATAGGGCACGGTTCAAGGTATACAATTTAGGAGAATCTGTTTTAACATATGAGGTTATCCCATATTGTTTAATTTTCTGAATCTACGCATGCGCTTTTTCGTTCTATAATTTTTTCCCGCGTTTTTAATAGAGGTGTTACATATAGTCGCTGTAAAACTTATTTAAGTATTTTTTGCTTTCGACACGAACTTATGGGATAACCTAATATTTCATACAGTGAAGGTAGGCTGTTTGTCTCAAATTGCACCGAAGATATACGATAGAATTTTACGTAAAATGTTTGGTAAAATCGTAAATGTGTCTCGATACACTGTCGATTATAAATTTTTAAGAACATGACGCGGTAATACACGGTATTCTTGGAAAAAAGTATCGACAATTAAAATCGTGGAAAGATAGAATAGGTTTCGTGTATACATGTTTTACCTTTACAATGCTGCAATGTCAATCAAGTCTTTGTATCATTTCTTTAAAAGAAGCTTGATTGCCATATTTGCCAATTATGGTCTGCGTTGCTTCAGGCTTCTTGGTATTCGTGCGCACAGTGCCGTGAATTCTTTTTATCAGTAAGCAATGACCCACATAATCCCAGAAATCCGTGTATCGAACAATTTGTGGGTCTGAATCATCGTTATTCAAAGTCGCCCGCTCATTTGACTCATACGTGTCTTGCGTTCGTGAAGAATGCAATTCCGCTGACGGAAGGAACATTGACTCGCTACGTAAGTGCTATTTCCGTGGACGTACCTCGCGTATATTTTCTTTGTCGCAATGATATATGAAAAAAAAAAAAGTAATATGATCGTATTCTGCTGTGAAAATATTCGTATATTTCTCTTTTCACAAACGATTTTCTACTTCGAAATTCCGAATATTAGTCACTGCATTATGTTCTTCATTACTCTGTCTTTCACTATTATGTATTGGGTGTTCTAATTAATTCAGTGCTTTCTGAAACAAACGTCAATATTTATTTACAAAAAATCGAAATTTTATTATTCAAAATAGTCTCCCTTATTTTCGATAACTTTTTCCATTTATCGGGTAATATGACGAATTTCCTTTTTGAAAAATGTGGCGGTTCTCAGTGGAGAATGTCGCCAAGATTTTGTGAAAAGAGAGGCACCGAATTAATTTGTATACCTAATTCTACATTTTCATCGCTAGATTTGATCTTGTCATTATTATTGCTATTATATTATTCGAAAGATTCAATATTTCTTCTTCGTCGTATATCCTATGCCATCAGTGTCACTCTTCTCGTCATTAGAATGGTATAGCTGATGGAAGCGATACAGGGTGGTCGTAAATTAAAGCATTAAGTGGCGTCAGCTATTGATACAGTAATATCCAAGATCGAATATGCCATTTTTCATTTTTCAATTAGGATTGAATCAAAGCTAAAGCATTCTTCATGCAGCCCTTAGAGTTTTCAGGTCCTTATCCTCTCAGATTTCTATCGATTTGCTTGTCGATATACTTGAACGTATAAACTTTGACGCTTGATTAATTTTACGATCTCGCTACATTTCTTCCTTAGACTATAGCCGCGCCCAACGTCGTCTGTAATTTGTGAATTGATACCAAAAATTTCAAGGGGAAGATCTGCGCTCGAGTCTCCCGAGTGTAAGAATTTTTCTTCACTTTTGCTTGAATTAATAAAATGTCACACAATTTTATTTGAGACACGAACCCAGATCTTTCCTCCTTACAAAGTCAATTCTACATTTTTACACTTCTGCATTTCTACTTACAATTCTGCACGTCTACACTTCCACTTACACTTCTACACTTCCACTTGTAATTCTACACTTCTACATTTCCACTCGCAATTCTACATTTCTACTTACTACTTTACATTTCTACTTACAGTTTTTCATTTCTACATTTCTACATTTCTACTTACAATTCTACATTTCTGCATTCCTACTTACAATCTTTCATTTAAGATATACGGTATTAAGCCACCGTCGCCTCCTGTGCAACAGTAATTCCCTCATTGGTGAATATTAACTAGCAGCAGTGAACGATTAAGGTGTAGACAAATTTTTTAAACGTACTGCAATGGAACAAACAGTTGGCACGATCCTGAGCATGACTAGGAGCTCTTTATCTTCCTCGAATTGATGTTTTGGCGATTGGATTAAGTGTATTTTGACGCCTGACTAATAATCTAACGACCTACATATCGGTTCTACCGTCTATACACCATCGATACGACCGAACTTTTATTAGTCATCGATTAATATCGGTTTCACTGACTTATACATACATCGTCCTTAATATTGACTGTTGCTAAAACTCGATTCTCTTATATCACTTTTTCTATTTACCATTTTCAACCCTCCGCGAACCAGATGGATAAAAATCACGCCCTGAACCGTACGGGGTTAATTTACCCTTGACCATTATCCATCCACAAATATATCATTTGAAGAAAAATACACTTCAAAAGTGGTGTTTCTTCGGCTTTCCAATAAGGACAGATCCAAATGAAACGAAGATTTGTTCAATTTTCAAACTACTGGGGTTAATTTAAGGAGGGTTAAAAATTTCAGTAGTTTGACAAATTTATCAAAGATACGCGGAAAAATCAGCTGGAAAATTCGGGACGTTTATCGATGCACAAACGACAGATACTCCTATGTCCTCGTTCCAGAAACTATGTATGTATATAGGTGGGTAAAATGGCTTCTACAATTTCGTCACGTTGGTCGAACTTCGACGATAAAATATCGACTTTCATTTGCCCACGTCGCCTTTGCAAACGTGTAATTTCTTCCTTTGCAAAACCGCGCGTCAATTGTCGAGGGCCCAGGAGATCGATCTCTGTAATCATGGTTAAAGTTGTGTTTCGAACTGAATCGCGTTGAGTCTGCAAACGACACAAAATGACAACCTTGTTGTTGTCAATTCTCTTTGGTATTCGTGCTGGATTTAGAAGTCGTCGTTTAGTTAATTGTGCACGTTAGGTAATGTGATTTCATGTCGCTTCTTGTTACATATGCAGTTGTCTGTGCTGTAACAAATGATCGATGGCAAATAATTGTTCTTCAAGAATAATTGAATCGTGATTGCTAGGTTCGGAAGTGTTATGGATGTGTGTAAGGTTAAAACAATTGATCTATTTTATCGATGTTTATGTAATCGTCGGATATGACTAAGCTCAGTTTCATTAACATTAAGTCATCCGCGAGATTTATACGGCGGAAGTATTATACATATTTATCTATTTTTTAGTCACGCTGAAACAGTCATTACGTTCTTTGACATATATGTATATATTTTGAACCGTTGATTTTCTTTTTATTAGTTCAAAGTTTTGCAATATGTTATATTACATTATACTTGATTTTCTTCTTACTAGATATTTATTTTCTTTATATCATATTATATAAATTTAGCACTTCCATCATTCCAGTTAGGTGCGTGATGTTTGATGTCTTATTTGTTTATACGGTTTTCACCAATCTCCTTATTTATCCAGAAATAATTTAGAGATTTTAGACCCTGTTTTTGTTTTTTATTGAAACTCACCCTACACTATACAGCCTATAAAATTGTGTCAACTGTCTTTGTATGATATCTAACACTTTTCACGAGACTCTTAACTTTTTTCACAACTCGTTAGACAATTTTAGAAGATCCATCATCCACGTTTTGAACGGTTAATGCGCATTTATCATTGCACACTGAGTGTATTTAAATAACTAAATAAATAAAATGAAAATTCCATTTGCAACAAAATAATCGTGAGACTCTTAACCTCTTTGGCAACTTAGTACACAATTTAAGAAGATCCATTATCCACGTTTTGAACCGATAATACTCATCCATTGTTATCGCACACCAAGTGTATTTAAACGTATAATTGAAAGAAAAATTCCATTTGCAACCAGAAAACGTAGTCGAAATTTCGTAACAAAATTTCCGAAAGATTTGCAAATTTGACAAATCTGTGATTGCAAAAAACAATTCCTTTTAATTTTTCTACTCAACATACTACACTACTTGTTTCACTTTCTTTCAAAATTCTAACTTCACTCTGCACTTTAACATCATCTCAAGATCACATCTTCCACGGTTTTCTCTTCAAACCTTATTAACACCATCACGCCAATCCATTCTCCAAGACAACCGCTAATTACGATCACTCACCATGGGAATAAAGAAAGAAGGTTTCTCGCGGTTTGCGATGACTTGCTGACAGCTAGCTCTGTTCCATCAATTTCCCAGCGATGGTGGTCCATTCGAAGTTCTAGGTCCTTGGATAATAGGTGCTTCTCAACGAGC
>NW_017100221.1:352795-384480 GCF_001263275.1 Habropoda laboriosa
TACGTCCTCCTTCGGGAGCACAAGGACAGTGGGTTCTCCCATTTCATCTCGTAACGCTCGTAACTGTTCTCCTCTGTGTCGATGATAAACTCTCTCGTCTATCAGCGTGACAATCTATAAGCGTGATCCTTTCGGTTGACAGAGGTTCGTTCGCTCTTTTCTTTTCACAGGATCTCAAGGCAGAAGCAGACATCATTTGCACGGGAATTTTATTTCAAACAAGTATAACAACGTAGGTTTTGTTTTATTTATAAACAACGAACGATGACAGAAGACGACTGAAACTTAAGGAAAGAATACTCGAATGTCGAATTGTTAGGCGGGACGTAAATAGCCTCACCGTGAAACTTGTGAAAATAATTTCAGTTAGTTCAGTTTTGCTATCTTAGTGTTTCAAGGTGGGATGAAAAAAGGCGGGAGAATCAATTTTACCTTTTCTTCCAATTATTTCTCAGGCGTGTAGAAACGAGGCTCTCGTTATTTACAATACTGTAACTTACCTTTTTCCTTACTATAATGTAAAGAGTAACGCAATAAGGAGAGCGGAAGAGAATAATAAAAAAGAAGTTGCACTTATTGGACAAGCAGTTGTGCACGTGTATTGAACGTTAAAGGGTTAAAACATGGAAGACTAATTTTCTCACCGAACCTTCACGCCATTTTACCTATACCCACATCTTACCAAACAACCTTCGTCGTTCTAATTTCAACGAGAGACTGAACGAGGCGAAAATTGTTTCTAAAGTAAATTCTTATCGAACGTTATCAAAAGACACGCCTTATCACTTTGGGAAACAGCGATGCACAGCTGGTGTTATCATTCGAACGAAAGGTTCGGAGGGAGAGACAGCGACTAGGTGGAAGTAGAAAAAGAAGAGAGGAGAGAGAAGGTGTTCATTTTCGTTTCGAGCAAGAGAGCATCCGCGTGAGTCACGCGGGCCACGAATAAACATTTCTGCTCCAGCTCCTCCGGCGACGACGGATATAAATAATGCCGGCAGAACGAGGAAACGCGAGTGTAATGGCACCGATTACGTTCCTTCTTTAGCGACCTGCGGAAAAGTGTGCGGCGAAAGGTCGAGCCGGGTCCAGCTTCGTATAATTTATTCGAGGCTAACGGATGTTGAAGTTGTTACGATCGAGAGTCGATAGAGACGCGAACAGCTCCTGTTCCGACGTTCGACTCGCATGCAAATCGTTCCTCAGCCTGAGCTTTCGCGTGTACGTACGTACGCTTACTTACACTAGGGAGATAGTGCCCGCGATCATCGTGTTTCGAGGCTGGCCGAGTTTAAGAACGGCAGCCGTTCGTTCGGGTAATTGGATTTGGTTTGAATAATTTGACAGACTCGAGTGATTTGTGAAAGGTGGTTGCACGGTTCCGATCGCCAGTGTGAAGAGAGTTCGATTCAGGGGATCGCGGGGAATTACCGAGAAGTTTATGCATTAACCGTGTTCACCTTTCGAACAGAAACTGAATTTCTTTCTAGTTTGCAAGTAAGAACGAGTAGAAGTTGTAATTAGTTGCTTCATTTTGGTTTTTATTTTTGCATTTGACCTGCGGACGCCGCGGCGGCTGCCGGGTCGTCGCTGACCCGAGTTCTAGATGGTACCTCTTGTTTCATCCGACTTGGAAATTTCATTTCGATAGAATAGAACTGATAATCAATTGATCTGTGAACAGTAGTGAACACAGAGGTGTAAGAATCTGTTTTTACTTTATGACGGTTCGAAGGATCTTAGCTTGTGTCCTGAGATTCTTCGAGTAATCGTTTAGCTAAGTTATTCAAGTGCTTCAGTAGTCTATTTTAATATTTATTTGTCTGGTTTGCAACTTCCTTTTTTGTTAATCGTGGTGCATTTCTTATTACTCCAAGATTTTCTTAGTATTTCTATCTTTGAGATGGATAATGACCCTAAAAAAAATATATCCTAATTAAAGTTAAATTTAAATTTAAAGAACGACCGAAAATTAGAGAATCCCAAAATAGTAAAAGAAAAGAAAGAATGAAATACGTTCCATAGTCGTTCCTCGCTAATTAACTTATAATTCTCCGAAAAATTCTTCAAAATGCGACATCGTACGATCAAACAGTTTGTCATATTTAACACTCGAGGAAACTGTGGATGCAAAGAATCACCGACACCGTAGGTTTCCTCCGTCCGACTTGTTTCCTCGTTTCAGCTACTTACTTAACGTGGGTCTTCTCGTATTGTTTTCTCGAAAGACAATAGGCGGGAACGATATCCCTGGAGGAAAAAAAATAAAAGAACGAGAACGATAGGTTGGTGTTCGGGGGATATCCAAAGCCACAGGAAGTCCGGATTACATCGTTCGTTACAAGAAACTTCGTAGGCGCTTATATTTAGGCCAGCCTGTGGAAGCTTTACGAGCATTCGTCCTCGTTAATCTAACGCGAGGCGAACGCACCCGATTGCCACCGCACTGTTACCGCTCTGCTCTCGTATTAATTCTGGAAATAGAATCCAACAGTGGTATATATAATCGAAAATCGTACCCACCACGGAATCCCCGAGATTTATCCGCGACTATGGAACGTATTTCATTTTTTTTTTTTTCTTCTTTACTACTTTGGGATTTTTAAATCTTGGGCCGTTCTGTGTTTAGAAGATTCCCACTGGTTGAAGCTAATAATCTAATTAGTGTATACTTTTTTTTAGATTCCTGACGATATTTAGATTTCTTTAGATTTTAAAAACACATTCCCTTTAAACAGAGAACGTCCCAAAATTAAGAAAGCTCATAGTAGTAAAAGAAAACTGAAATAACAATGAAATATATTAATTAATACATACGTCTGTGATTATGAAATTGGTGTAAGCGAAGAATTTAAAATTTTTGAAGATATTGCAACAATGTTGAACCATTTTTGCAAAATTATGTAAATGAAGTTGGCAGTGGAAATATGAAAAAGGGTAGTCATGAAGTCTTAATATCTCGAAATCAGAAATATATGACTTAGGTCACTTTCATAATCATCGACACGTATATTCAATGCTCGAAACCTGGCTGCTTTAATTAGTTTGTCACGGTCACGAAGCGTTCCGTTTCACTAGTCAGCGTAAAATATTCTGTAACTAATTTGCCGTCGGACTGATTTAATATCTGTGATTTGATACCCGAGGTGTTAACTCAGTTGGTAACCAGTACTTCTTTCATTCGGATTACGAGTCATGGTGAACTATTTTTTATTACACTGTTGCAACATTAATACAACTTTCTTATACTTTTTATATTCGTGGCGGTAAAATAATTGTTCCTTTTAATAACAAAAAAATCATCGATCAAATATTCTTCTATTACAAAATTAACATTTAAAACTGTGATCCGAAATATGAATCGTGAGAGATCTTTGCTCATCTTCAATAGCTTTCAAATAGCTATGTATACACTGTTATGTGTAATGGTAAAAAAATTCACTATAACGAAGTTAATGTTACCTCATCATTGGCGTGACTCACAAAATGAAATCTCACGTAAATGGAATTTCAGGATCCTTTTAATTCCTTAGATTAATGTGCTTCGAAAGTTGTAATAGAAAATTCGTTGCATTATTCTGTACTGTAATTAAGTAATTATTTTGGAATACAGCAATTTTTTATACAATACATTGTATAGATAAAATTAAGGAAAAAAGAATTGACGAGTTTGAACATTCGTCGAAAAACACTGTATTTTACAATTACACTTTCCTTTCTCGTAAAAATTTCCAAATCGTCAGAATTTTTTAAAGCCGATGCGCTCTAGGGAATCCTCTTCACTTTCGCTCTCCTATTCCATCAACGAAAATGTCTATGCACACACATTCCCCTTGATAAGTAGGGTAATACGGATATCCGAGTCCAAATCATGTGATTACCCGGATATTCGGACAGTCGGGTCTAAATAGAGTAGCTATTGTAGCTCTGATACTCAAGATTCCAATTCAAATCACGCGAGTACCCGAGCATTTGGGTCTAAATTGAGTAGCCATCCGAATACTTTTGCACTCAAGATTCGCATATCCGAATTTAAATCACGCGAGTATCTGAATACTCAGGATTCGGATATACGAATTTAAGTCTCGCGAGTACTTACATACTCACGATTCAGATCTCCGAATTTAAATCACGCGAGTACCCGGATACTTGAGTCCAAACTGAGTAGCTATCCGAATACTCGGATGCTCAAGATTCGCATATCCGAATTTAAATCACGCGAGTATCTGGATACTTAGGATTCAGATCTCCCAATTTAAGTCACGCGAGAATCCGGATACTCAAAATTCGGATATCTGAATCCAAATCACGCGAGTTCTCGGATACTCAAGTTTCGTATATCCGAATCGAAATCACTCAAGCACCAAGGATACTCGGGTCTAAATTGAGTAGCTATCCGAGTATTCGGATACTCAATATTCCGAATCCGAATCACGTAAGTATCCGAATACTCGGATACTAGGTTCCAAGCACTGGGATACTCAAGATTCGGATCTCCGAATTCAGATCACGCGAGTATCCAGACACTCAGGTCTAAATCGAGTAGCTATCCAGAGTACTCTGCTACTCGAGATTCGGATATCCGTAAATCCGAGAGGCAGCAGTAAGGGCCCAAATTGAAATCATTTAACACTTCTTTGTACGAACGTAATAGGTGTCCTACTACTTATGAACGACAGTGTATTATAGTCGTGGTAGCGAGCAGCAACACGTTCAACGTATTCAGAGCACGAGGTTGGCTGTGATACAGGATGTTAGGTCATCTGTTGCTCTGTTACGTGGGCGTCTGGTCGCTCTCGCTTTGCCCTGATTAATACTCCGCTAATCTACGTGTTCGATCTACTATTTCACCAACGCTTCGCCGTTTCTCAATGAACCTGCCTTTCGTCCTCCGCCAATTGGACTGCTCTTCGTAGAATTTCAGACTGTGATCCGACCTCCCGTTGCGTTCTCATGCATATACGAGCGTGCACTTCACGAAGATGCGATCTAATCTGTGGCCATAGCGGCCCGAGTGAACGTCCGCGACGTTCGCCACCATAATCTTCGTTATATCTGGGCCAAACTGAAGTATTCTTCTGGACCCCTCGAGACAGTCCCTTCGTGCACGTCTAATAGGATTATTGTTGAAGCAGGTCAGAACTGTTGAATACTCCGATAGAGACGTTCATGTAAATAGGAAGTTAATATGTATTTAAATGAAGAAGCGGAAGAGAAATGGTTGGATGCTTTTTGAAATTGCTTTGGTTTTCATCTTTGTGGATTAATATCTGAATGCAAAGAATGGCATTGCACAGCATCGATGTTTCTAGTTAGTGTAATATTGCTGATATTTAAATGGAAAATGTGAGAAAAATTCTGAAAGGATTTTCTGTGGATTTGAAATGAAATGTTTCAATTATTTCCAAGTATAGTTATATGAAATTTTTGTGGAACAGAGGATACAGGAGTTAGGGTTATTATACCAGCTGATAAGCACTTTTTATAAAAGCTATTATAATTAATAATTAAATCAAATTTGTGTAATAACAAATAATGAAATAATAATTCATCTCAACGTGATAAAATACTTAAAATTCTTAGTCGGATAATTATTAAAAATATCGCTTAAAGATAACGTTCAGTTAAATATTTATTTAAATTTGTACATTCAAATCTATATAAAATTACTATAGAAGTAACAATTGTTACTTCAATTTACTTTGTCCAATTTCATCTTTATCTCTTAATATTCACGCTCTAACCGTTTCTGCAATTCTAGCACACTTTTGCAGTGAAATTTTCGAAAACGAGAGCTTACGTTTAAAAAAAAAAATTCATTTACTTTCATTTCTCTTCTTAATTTGCTTCGTTTTAACATAAACAAAACTCGAACAGAATTATGGTACATATCGTGAAATGCAAACCTAAGAAAACAGCTAAAACACGTTCGCTGCCACTGACGCATCACGTGCGTTCCAGAACGCATTACCCAAACCTACCATCGACATTCTGCTGGCAGCGAACGCGTCGAACGCTCCTCTTAATCCTGAAATCGTACTCGAAAAGAAGCCGAACAACCACGCGAATCGTCGTCATTCGAAAGTTACGACAACGGCCTACAGGCCAACAAAAGGTAATTTTAAACGTGACGAACAGGTTGTAGGTAGGCTGACGATGCTCGCGTGTATTTTTCAACGTGATGCTACCACGAAATACTCACTTCGAATCGAATCATGAGTCAGCCTATCTCTCGTTCCGGTCTTTAAAAGACACGCGACTTAACTTACTGCCTTCTTTAAAAAAGGAAAGGAAAAAGGAAATGACTCCAGGTACACTAATCGAAGCATGACGCGTCACCCGTTGCAGCTCCTCCTTCAACGATGATGACTCGTTCTTTTCCTAGATTCGATTACTCGCGCCGAAACCGGCGAACTTTGCGGCTTGTGCTAAATATAAGAATTATTTCATTCGACTCCAAAGACGTTCCGTGCCGATGATAAAATTCTCGATTGCGCTGGTTGCGGTGTCGAAACGAGCAACGAGATAAGGAGAAACAGCTCTTCTTCTCGCTCCGATCGGAATTAATTACACAGTTGCGCCGCGCGATTGATAAAAACGGTTCGACGGATATTTCTACGAAATTGAAACTAAACTAGTTCCCTCCTCGCTTTGTCCGTTGAAATTTCTATTATACGCTCGCCCAGACTTTTCGCCGAGAATTCCGGGAAGCATACGCTCCTTATCACAGCCCGCCTCCACGTGATAAGACCTTGCCACGGTTTGCAAATTGCCGTTCGTTTGTTCGTTCGTGACTCTACGAACAATCTTGCGGACCGATAGCAACCGGCGTAGAAAATTCCGCGGTATCTTCACGTCTTCTCTTCCTGTTTATTTCACTTTCGGGTTTCAGCACTGGACGATGGGCGTTCTTTCGATTTTGTTGCTTTCGAACACGATTGAGTTTGTCGTATGGCGATGAGAGCGGTTGAGAAACGAGTGCTTTTGCCAGTTGAGTGGAACGGTTAGTTGAGGAAAGAAGTTGATATATGGGGATTTGGAACAGTTTTATTTTTTTTTTTTTAGGTTTTTGTATTCGAGGTTTTGTTTTTTGCCAGGGCTTATGTACACTACTGCTTGGAGATCGTGGCTTTGAATTTACCTCATTTCCACTGGTTCGTGGAAAGTGCTAATATTTTGGGCAATTTTTTGTGCAGCTTGCAATGCACAGTGATCCGAAATTTTTTGCCTGTAGTGTATATTAAAGATGTGTATTATTCTTAGTACACGTGTACACGAATTCGATTTCGTGTCATTTTTAGGACACGGGTATCGGTGTATTTAGAGATCTCTGTGTATTTTAATTCGTGTACTTTTTAATATAATACATAGACACTAGAGTGTTTAATTGTTAGTAAATTTACCCGAGTAATTTGCGGAAAGGAAATGTGGCTTTGCAAATTGCCAGGTTTCAGATAACAGTAATAAATTTGGATGTAATACAACTGCAGTAGAGATAAAATAAGAGATAAACTGCTTGCAATTATTGGAACGATTTGAAAAGTTAGAGGAACGGAAGTTTGCATTTGGAGAAAATGTAACTTATTGACGAAAACTATATGAACTATGTGAATCTTATTTTAGTACCAAATTCTTAATTAAACGAGGTTTCTAAGTAGGTTTAATTACTTTTACGAAGTGATAGTTTAAGTTAAATGTGGGTCCTAATAATTGTATAATTAATAGAATAACGTAGAAAAAAGGAAATTAAAAATTATCTAAAATTAATGGAGTTTAGCAAAAAGATAAATGAAACTGTAGTCTGAAAATACGTTGATAGATTATATTTCTTTTCGACTTTCCCACGGTTGCTTTCTCCGTAAAATCTTTTCTCCTACAAGTGTTCACAATGTTGTTCCATGTTGGTTAGAAACTGGTGGTTACGGAGCGTGTCGATGGAAGAGGAAACGAGGATTCAATTTCCTCGTTTCCGGTCGGCGTAACGAAACAAAAGTCAGGGTGGAGATCGACGTCTATCGGTACACTTTCCGCTTTTTAAGTAATTGCCGTGTAAAGCATAGAATAGCATTTACTCATTTGAATTTTTATCCTTTCTTCAAATCACGCGAGCAAATTATCATCGTGATGTCGATTTAAACATCCGAGTTCCTTGAAAATCACCTAATATTTGGTGCAGCTTTATTTTTCACCATAATCAATACAACAGAATATATGCAAAATATTGAAAGAAATGTTTCCTCAACTTTGAAAATACCTTTCCCTGTACTTTTGTGATTCGGTGAAATATCATATTTATGCAGGAATTAGAAAGAAATCATAATTAAAATAACTTCCTCTAATTAACCTCGCGTCCAAAAAATTTGACGACTTAGAGTCGCTCTGGAATATAATATTTATGCAGGAATTGCAAAGAAATCGTAATTAAAATAATTTCCTCTAATTAACTTCACGTCGAAAAAATTCTTTCTTCCTATTTTCCCCGTACTTTTCTTCGTACCCTCTCTAACCTACTTCTTACTCTACTCTTAACCAATCAACTCCTCCTCCTTCCTCCTCATTTACTCCTCAATTACTCCAACAGTAGTCTTTGTACCGAAGTCTCGACTTTTGTTGGTCGAAGTTGATCGTTCTGGCAGGTTTCAATTTCGAGTCTCTCGTTAAAAGCAGTTAGAATCAAATAGAAAGAGACTCTCTCTCTCTCTCTCTCTCTCTCGATCTCATCAGAATTTTTCCAAGTATCCCAGCGTGAAACGAGAACTCGTGCCTCGTAACGCAGTAAAAGCATGATATACAATGATCGTGTGCCAAGGAACAATCCGGAGTGCAGTGTAAACGAAGATTTAAACGGTAGCCGTGAACGATCGTGAGCACCGTGATCTTTCAGCCGAGTTAAGTACGAGGTTCCTTCTAAGACAGCGCGTTATTCATCGCTTTTTATTCTGCCATCCGCATCGGGTCTTCCTTCCCCTTGTGCTGACCGCCCACTTCTCTGCATACCTGGCACACCTTCCGATCGATTATCGATTCGCGTTGAGCTGGCGTTGATACTGATGGATCTTGACCATCCTGATTTTTCATCTTCTTTGTATATCCGTCCTGTGTAAATGGTTTTATACTCGTGTCTTGTTCAATTGATTTTTAATTAGATTGAAAGGTTCTGCTCAGAGGATGATTCTGTGCTGGCTCCTTTTTTTTTCTTTTTATACTCCGTTTCGATGGTATAATGAAATTGACAGGGTATGATTGGTACGAACGTTTTATCAGATTGCGAGGCTGCTTTGCGATGTGCAAACGTGTAGACAGGACTCTGTTGGGGTAAGTGTTAGAGAAATACAGCTGGGATAGTTGTTGATTAATTGCTGATTAGCAGTGATTTTGATAGTATTTGGTTGGATATAATATTTTTTGGTATAGAGGCTTTAATTGATTTGCGAGTATTTGTTTAATTTACTTGGAGAGGCTGAATGTTTGGAATAATTGGGTGAAGAATAATTTTTGTCTCTTGGAACTGAAGTAAATATACAGATAACGTTGTCATCTTCTAAATTCAGAGTTTCGTTAAAACGTAGTGAAAGTGTAAGAATTTTATAGAGTATATTTTATCAGTACTTAGGTAAGAAATTTTCAAAAATTCTTTTATTATAAATTTAAATTTTGCCAATGACTTATAATCTGAACTCAGCTTCTAAACTAAAATTTCTAATAAATTCACAAATTACTTACATTTTCTAAATTCCCAATTTCGTTAAAAAATAGTAAAAATGTAACAATTTTATCGAGTATATTTTCAGTTTTGTCGATAGATCATGACCCAACCATTTTCCAATTTTCCATGCTGAAATGTACACTAAATCCATCAAATGATTAACACTATTCGATCCAAAATTCAACTCTCGAAATTGACACGAAAATCAATGCTTCTCAATCTAAATCCAACAATTCCGAATGTCACTTCTACATCTCGCCTCGTATCTCAAGGTCTCGTGCAACAAGTTCAAGCGGCACACAAACCAGAAAAACAACAATTTAACTCTGCTCGAACGTACATACATATGTACCGTACGTCAAGTTTATTAATCACCAGCTCGCAAGTTCATTCTCCTTCGAGACAACAATCGTTTGTAGCGGACAAACGACTCGATATCCTCGAACTGCCGCCGTGGTGAATCGGCGAAATACAGAGAAAGGAAGGTGTGCAAACCTCCCTGGGAAAAAGGGACGAAAAAGAGACGACGGGAAGAAGGGGGAATCGAGATAATGAGGATCGCGTGAGGCACGTGCCCGAAGCTCTGGCCGTGTCATTATCCAGAGAAGAACCGACAGCCTCGGGCCTATTACCTTTACCTGGACGCATGCAAACACGTGTGCAAATGCTCTTACACACGTGTGCGACACGTTTGTGCACGGTTATACGGGGCCAGGTGGAGTTGTCGATGAAAATAAAGGAAAAGGAGACCTTTCGCAAATGAGTTACCGCTTTCCCGCCACTTTTTGCCCGTGCACTGTGTGCAGTCTTCGGGTGCAACACGAAATATGCTATTTTAATGATTTCGCGTGTTTTCATTCTTAGTTTCGATCTGTAATTTTGACAGTTCGTTTAACCATTTCGTCACCAGTGGGAACGGAGTACTCTAACAGAAATGGATCTAGATTTAGTATCCATCACAGACACGGTGATTGGTGAATAAATAGGAAATTCTTGAAAAAATTGTTCGATGACGAATGTTTTCTTTGGTCTTTTACCTTCGAAATCTTTTCCACTTCCAATGTTGACCACTGGGACGCGTGTGTCCCACTTGAGTGCTCTAACAAAAATTGATCTCGATTTAGTATCCATCATAAATAAATAAAAATTTCTTGAAAAATAGCTTGGTCATGGAAGGGTTAACAGTGAAGCGTTTGCACGATGAGTTAGTGTTAAAGCTGTTCCTTGGATATTCATGGTTTTTCGTTCTAATTTTTCTTCAGTGAGATTGCGTTGATGATTTTGTTAATATATTAATATAAATGTAGTTTAACATTTAATAGTTAACATATTTGTACAGGTTTGAATTTCCATTGAAATTGGTGAATTATTATTGTTTCTGATCAATTTTGTTTGTGTTTCTTAGTGTTTATTTTTTTGAATGCAGCTTTTTCTTTGGAAGCGAGAAACAATTAGGATGAAAAGTTTGGAGAAAGTTTGATTTTATGGAGATGGCCCTGATTTTTTTAAACGAATGCTTTGTGCTTCTTTTTTGTATTGTATGAAAGCAACCGCCAAGATGAGTTTGAAAATTAAAGTACCATCTCGTTTCTACCTTGCATATAGGTATAATTAGTTCTTTTTTTCCTTGACACCTTTAAAAGTTCAATTGACTTTTTTAATAATTTCAAACACTTAGTTTCGTGCAGTGTAAAATTGCAATTCTTGTATAATACACTTATTTAAGCCATGATTTTGTTATTACAAAATTTTTTAACTTTATTTTCTACTTTCTTCTCTTAACCATTTTGGAAAGTTATTTCACTCGATGCAAATCGTACAATCTGTACAGTACAATTATTTTCACCAAAAATTGTCACCAAAAATTCTTACAACGTGGTAAAAACTAATTTCGCTCAAATCGGAAAAATCGTATTTACAGTTATCAAATTAGTATGCATCCACTTTCTTCTGTATTTCTCTCGCGTATCCTGATTTTTATTCAGTTGTCCCATTAAACGCATCGCGTGCAGTAATTCAAGTAGGAACACAGCACAGCTGATTTCTATAATTAATTGACTCCGTCTGGTGCTCCATAATTATTCTTCAAGACACTCTGCTAAACGTGACTTAACAGATGATCGCCAGTGTGTGTTTACGTGATTTTTACGTCACGTGCGTAGCGTAGCTAGTTTCCTAGTGATGTGAGTGACGTAATGACTCGTACGTGAAAGTCATTAAGCATTGGCAACGTGAGAGTGCAATTGAAACGGCTCGTTAAGTGATTTAGAAATGCATTTCCGACCACCTTAGAGTCAAGGTGCCATTAAATCGTGCCACTATTTCTTACCGTTTTTTCTGCGGTTCCGCATAATGAACGAATCGATCAGGGTTAATCGATTGACCTGTAACAGTGTTATTGGTAACGCGCAAGGATAAACATGATTTTATCACTTCTGAATTTTACATGGGTAAGCATAATAATGTACTTTTGTTGCTTTAATTGTAATTTGTTAATATACTAATTTTTACAAAAGAGAAAATCGATGTTCAATTGACAATAAACGACAATGAACGCACATAATTATGCAAATAATTTCGTACCAACATTTTTCATATAATTATACTTGGGAATATTAAATATGTTTATTATCGTTCGGTGCTTTGAAATTTTGTGTCTTAACTTCAGTACCATTATTTAAAATATTTTAGGACAAAATTCTCACACTGCAAATATTAAAGATTATGTTTATTATTTTTTGCGTCTTAAAATAATTTCAATATTATTATTTGAAATATTTTAGGGCAACATTCCCACGTAAATATTGAAAATTACGCCTTAACTATGCCTTAACTTCAATATCGTTATCTAAAATATCTCACGACAAAATGTCCATTACTTCTTCCTCAAAAAAATTTTCGAAATACATCAAAATCATGATGCAAATTTTCACAAAACTGAAAATAACTTAAAATTTAATTTTTCTGTTCCCAACTATTCAACTCTTTCAATACTATCACTCCACGTTCTTCTTAAAAATTGCCTTCAAATTCTACAGTTAACATAGTCGAGCTATCAGTTTGTTTTTAACTCGAGTTACGTTCATGTATTATCGCATGTCCATCGCGATCTGAACACGAATCACACATCGTCCGAAGATAAGAGAGCAAACATTGCAATTACAGCGCCCGCGATTCATCTCGGACACCCACGTGTACGTGTTGCACGCATGTGCGTTTGCCAAGGGTGCTTTGTCGCGGTTTTTGATAACCGACACGAGGTCAATATGAATTGACAGGGAGTATCGCGTGTCGGTATCACGTAGTGTGCTACCGAGTGATTCATGATACGGTTGAAATCACGATTACGAGAAACGTGTGTCGACACGGGAATATCCCATCGTACGTGTCATGTGCAATAAACATAGTGAATAAGTGTCCCAGACTATTTCCATCGCATTCACCGCCACACGCTCTTGTTTCAAACCTAAGACAATGAGATTACTGTGTGAATAGCGGTGATGATACATTGTTTCGTTTTACGGTTTCGAGTTGATAGTTATTATCCGGCAATAAGGAACATTTCAAAATTGAGGAATTTAGAAGGAAATGAAAATGAACAATTGGAATTTTTTATTTTAAAAGATGCATTCAAGTAATTTTAATTTCAATTTTTAATTAAGTTGCATTTGATCACAGTTTGGTGTGACTGTGTTTGCTGCTTCGTTACTTGTTTACTTACTAAGGAATTTAGAAGAAAATTAAAATCAATTTAATTTCAGTTTAATTGAAATTCTTGATTTTGTAAATAATTTTAATTTTTATGGTTAGGGAAATTGATTAAAATTTGGCATGATTGTGTTTGCTGCTTCGTTAATTATTTTTGTGTATATTATTAAAAATATTTCGGATGCGAATTAAGTTTTTGTTTTTATTAATTGGATTAGGTAGAAGTTTTAGAAGTTTTAGAAGGTTAGAACTGTTTTATCAGAAGATAAAATTGAACTTTGTATACAATTTAACGATTTATTATGAATAGTTATCAAGAAATAAATACGATTTGTGTCGTTCAAATTATTATCCACAAAACGTGATTGCTAATATTTACACAGCACTAATTAGTAAAATTACGAATTTGTTTGTTTTCTGATTATTAATAACGAAAGAAAGTTGAAAGAAGAATTAATTAAGCGAATATCGTTATGTACCGTTTAAAAAATCTTTCTGCATGGATTAGCTTGTTTATTTTACCCCAAAATTCCGTATGAAACTGTCAGATTTCGTGAATTCCCTTAAAACCACGTGAAAACTCAGGTCGTCGGAAAGAAAAAAGCTGTGAAAACCACAGATGATATATTGCACAGGGAAATTTCGGTGGTTGTGGATTTCCAACAGCCTGTTCAAGCTCAGGGCTGTCATTGGGAATCTCCAACATGACGATTTCGTCCATTCTCTATCTGTTCCTTGAATCCGGCCAGTTGTTCTGTCCACCATATGGCAGAGGAATGCTCACCTACGCATCACTGACAAAATTGCATTGTTACTAGCGGGCCATATTGAACACATGTTTCCTCCAAGTGCAGCTGAGTGCCGCAAATGAGAATAACGTGCCCCGAATGCCAGGAAAAGCGTTTTATGAGCGCCCGTACGGGGATATTTATAGTTCCTTCCGTGGCCATCCTTCTTGTTGCTTCGATTAGGTGTCTATGGCCTAACTTATTTTCCAATCTATTTTCGTGTTTGTGAATTTGGTGATTGTTCGATTTATTTTCTTGAAATAACGGAGAAACGGAGTGACTTTGTTGGGGCAGAAATTGAAGAAACAGGGTAGAAGAAGGGAAGGCAGGTGGGAGAAAAGAGTGTAAATAAGGAAAGTGGAAAAATCGTGGGGAAAAGAAATAAAAGAGAGGAGAGATTTGGAAAAATAGGAAATTTAATAGAAAAGCGATAATTGAAAAGAAATATTTTACGAAGGAAAAGTGAGAAAATGGGGAGAAGAAAATAAATAAAGTAGGTAAAATGAATATAAGTAAGAAACGTATCAAAATCACGAGAAAATAAAATAAAGAAAAGGAGAGGTTTGAGAAAATAGAAAATTTAGTAAAAAAGCAATAATTAGAAACAAAACTTTACATAGGAAACGTTTAAAAAAAGGGGGGGGGGAAAGAAGATAAGCAAAAGAAAGAAAATTTTTCGATATTGACAATAATTTCAGGAATTTGTAAATAAAATTGTGTTTATAATGATCCTCGGCAATTATCGCTTTACTTTTACTCACTCGTTCAATTTCCCGATTAGCAACGCGGAAAGAAATACGCTCTCTCTCTCTCTCTCACTTTCTCGAGACAGGATACTCGTAATCATTTCTCTGAAATCAATAATAAAAGCATAGAGGGTTCGTTTGTTTAATTGGTCGAATGGCTGATAAAGCAGACAAATAAGAGCATAAGAGATGTCATACGTGTGCAACTGCAGTTGCATTGTTCGCTCTGTGTATATGGAAGTGGGTCGTTGCATCATGACCCCAGATGAAACGATGCTGATTAATTTGTTCTTTCATTAATGCGATTAAGATCGGTCAATTAATCTGCTCGTCGAGACCCAGTTCTTTTCGTGATTGATCTTGTTGCGTCTCTCTACACTCGCCACGAAACCAAACTCTGTATGCTCGATCATCGTGTATTCACAGTCATTTATTTATTGTAACGATAATACTCGTTACAATTGTACAATTTATTGCTTTCTCCCTGTCTCGGCTGGCATTTCGTTCTTAGATCTTAATTGCAACTTTCAGAGCCTGTTTCTCACTTGTCTTTATGTGATTTATCCAGCAATTTATTCGGCACGCTCGCCAATTGCGCCGCCGTCTTCGTTTTTTCATTCTGCTTTGAAAAAACGATACTTTATTGCAACTACAATTGTCTTCCTTTCGTTATTAAATTGGATCATAGGACAGATATCGAGCAAAGGCTGAAATAATTGATGTAATAAAGGGGATAATGATTAATGTAACGAAGAAAAATGAAGAAAAATAGAGGAAAGATGAAGTAGAGATTGAAATAATTGTGTTATACTGGGTGGGCCATTATGGTACGAGAAAATTTTTATACGTAATTTAAATAGTTTGAAATAACATTTTTTTAATTGTATGTTGCAGTAGACACCGATGCGCATTTAAATATGCATAATATGACCGTAAAAGGACGTTGGACTCTAAAATTTTTAATCAAATGTGAAACTTTCTTTCATCTTTTGCCATTTCTTTCATAAAAATAATTTTTCGATTAAGAGAATTAAGTTATTTATATTGGGATCACTGTGCATTGCAAATTGCACAAAAATTTCCAGAAGGAAGTTAGCAATTTCAAGAATTTCTTCACGAATTTTTTATCAATCGAGATAAGATAAATTGCTAAATCTATAAAGTATTAGTAGCAGATTTAATATTGATAATAAATTGACAGGTGATTCCAAACTTTTCTTTTTATTTTTCTCGATGAATTATGTTAGTATATTAACTATGGCCGAAATTACATGTATTTGATAATCCGACACTGTCGAATTTCCCGAAATTCTACTCTACCAGAAAAAAGAGAAATTAAACAAGCAAAGAAACGAAAGCAACTCTTTCGCCGGTGTTATTTATTTCTAAAACAAAGCTGGCTCTTTAAAGCCTAGCTCGGTGGAATTCCAAGTGTTTGCTAAACAGATGTATCACTTATTAGTAACACAGATGACGTAACCGAGTAAACGCAGTTGTCCGATAAGGATAATACCAGAGAATTGGACGAATTCGCGTGGTTTCGAGTACGACCAACGCGAAGACCGTTCGTTTCACGAGTTTTGCCAAATCTGGCGCCCATATGGACGTCTTCTGACCATTCATGGTTCCTTGCTTCCACCTATCTAGAAAAGTCGCTTGAAATCACGCACACAGGTTGTTGGAAATGAAAGTGACTAAACACCTACACGTTTTCTCTTGAATTTCTGCTGTTCAAATGAAATATCTGATTTCATATACGAAATGAAATAAATCTAATAATACCCTGACAAAATATGGAAATTTTCTTTGAAAATTGCTGTTTCTGTATGATAAATCTTTCGAAAGAAATTTCAAAGAATTTCTAAAGATATTAATTGTCAAGTGGAGAAAAATTGGAAAATTCACAGAGAAAAGTTTCAAAATTTTATTACCAAACGTATCTTGGCCAGTTTAAAAATTCACGGAGAAAAACTTCGCCGGTAAGAGTCTCTGACAAGTTTGAAAATTCGCGGGGAAAAGTTTTGCCTGTAAAAAAGAATTCGTTTAGTATATTTGTGAACTGAAATTCTGAGAATATCGAGCGTGAATGATTCACGAGTTATCAACAATTTTTGAAACAAATTCTAAGATTTCTATACGGATGTAAAAGTCTCTTAGAATAATTAAAAGGGTTTAACAAAATTTCATATTGAGAATTTTGTTCATCGTTGAAACATTTATTCAACGATCGTTGAATTTTTTGCTCATAATAAATCTCGATCAACGCTTGCAACGAACGAACGAACGAACGAAAGGGAATTTCATACGACAAGCAACTCGTTGTTTTTGCTCGCGCGAGTCGGCTCGAGTGAATTGTAAATTCACGCAAGAACAAGACACAGTTAATCTTGATCGCTAATCGAAGCTGTTGAATGGCCTTGAATTCATTCAAACTCACTCATACTCTATTCCTCGTATGTTTACGCTACCGCTTCATGTAAATTACGCTTAAGGAATATTCAATTAGATCTATAATTGCTCATGACCAAGACAGAGTCGAAGAATTTACGATTCCAGAAAGCGGAATCGTGTTTTCCACGGTGAAATTCGATACAGGGTGGAATTTCCATGGTATTTACCATTGAATTTAATCGACGGATTATGGTTAGGATTCCCTGTTATGATTTCCCTTCGAATAACTTTAATGAAACTCCAACGGAAATTAAATTAGGCGTTAAGAGATTGTGCAACAATTTTAATTGAAACGCGAGTTTTTTTCTGGTTTGTTATGGTTATTAGAAAGATACGAAGGAATTGTGGAATGAGATGAATTTGGAATAGTTTATAGATACGGTGAAATAATTCTGTGTAGGTTAGGTTGATGTTTGTTGAAATTGTGAAAAGGATTGAATGATAGATAGGGCAAGTTGTAAGATTCCTATGGAATAGAAATTTAGATACATTTTTAATTTAGAATATCAAATAAAAATTACGTAAAAATTTGTATAGTTAATTCTAATACGTTCTTCCGTTTTTTTGACAATATACTTTTAATACAATGCTAAGAGAACATAAACCTGATAACAGCAAAAATTATTAAAATAATAAAAAGGCGATTTTAACCCTTAAATTGGGTCGTTTATATTCAAGCCTAATTTTTTTACTGTTCTAAGCTTTCAAACAATTTAAAAAAATTCTGAGGTACTTATCAAAGACTCTACTATATTATGCAGTTATTTCTTAACTCTAATATTTAGAAATTTTTGCATTAAAAAATAAATATTCGTTTGGAGAAAATGCAAGAGTGACATTTAGTTTAATTATAATTAATTCTATTCTGTCAGGTGTACGTGCACAAATGTCAGACATAGAAAAATTAAAGGTTGCAAAGAGTATTACACGAAATTACAAAAGAGAAGGGTTATTGGTGAAAGAATTTTAACTTGAAAGAGTCACATTTAGAAGCGTTTTTCTCTTGGTACGCGAAGAACGATATTAAAATTCCAACTTGGTATAGATGTTTCCTGTTGATATCATCGAGAAATTACCGTGCGCACCCGAAAAATCTCCCCTTTGTCGGCTGTTAATTAAAATACAATCCGCGCGTGGCGATGTATCTCGATAACATTATTTATGCGCGTTTAAAACGTGAATGCACACTCAGTTGCCTGTCGAAATTCAGATTGTTCTATTGAATATTAAACGTTCTATACACCAAATTACCCAATCCTAGCCTCAAATTATAGTTCACACAGAAACATTTCATAAAATAGGCAACCTGTTATCATCGTGAACCATAAATTAAAACGACGTCGTTACTAGTGATAAATCTATATAAAACCAAACAAAAAATAGCGATAATTATAATTGATTAAATGTCGTATATGTACATTAAATTACAATTTATTTACATCTCGAAACACTTCATCAAATGAAAAGATATACCATCGTCGCGAATTGTAAATTAAAACGACGTTCTTATTACAAATAAATCGGTATAAAATCGAACAAAAAATAGCATTAATTTGCACAGTTAATTTCAGTCCTTCATAGGCAAAAATTTTTGAAGAATTGTCTAATTTAATTGCCAATACTATTACACGTAATCTGCATGATCGCG
Source organism: Habropoda laboriosa (assembly GCF_001263275.1). NCBI lineage: Eukaryota > Metazoa > Arthropoda > Insecta > Hymenoptera > Apidae > Habropoda > Habropoda laboriosa. The sequence goes on from NW_017100221.1 coordinate 371,843, forward strand.
TGCAGGGAAAGGGATGGGAAAGAGCCACCCTTTCGCGTCAGCTGTTGAAAATCCATAAGTCGAGATTTTCATCGAGGGATCGTACATCAAGTAACCTGCCACACGCGATTTCTCCTCGAGTGATCGAAGCTTCGCTCACAGTGAAAGCCTGAGAGCGTCGGTGAGGTGGTGCTCCTTATAAAGTAGCGGAGCCTCGACGTCGATACGCCTCCGTTCGACTTGCGTCATCGACTGATCGTGCGTCGAGACGCGCGTTGCGTGTCCCTTAAATTCCTGTTGCACAATACAACTTTGAAATGATCGTTGAACATTTGAATTATAGATACTACATCTCTTGTGAAATTTCCCGTTGACAGGAAACGATTTCTCAGAAAATTTCAACCCTTAGAGAAAATCCACCCCCTTTTCTCTCTTACGGTATTTGTGTTATTTTCTGTTTGGAATATTAATTCTCCTTGATAAAAAAATGATATTTCTGGTAGATGTGAAATTGGGGGAAAGTATAGGAGAAATTCCAACCCTCTTTAGCGTCTTATGGTATCTTTTTTATTTTTCATTCAGAATATTAGGAGGAATTGATTGTGATAAGTATAGTTGAATTTTGCAAAGATTGCGTGAGTATACGTTTTTTGCAATACTCAATTAGGTGTGATTTTTATTAGTCGTTAAAATTTGCCACAGAGGTTATTTTGAAAAGTAGCTTTTATTTCTGGTGTCATAACTTTTCAGCAGGTTATTTTCTACTCTTGCCGATTTAGAAAGTAGGTGGCCATGATGACAATTTTTTTCTTCCTTCAAGCATAAGTCAAGCTGAGATTTATCTTGAGGCGCGTTTATTGCCACGGTAAACCAGAGCTAAAGCAGTACCTCGATACATACTTGTGACATATCGAATCAGGAATAAATTAATGATAAAAGCCCCACGATCGTGGAACCATTTCCAGCGAAATGGTAATTAAGTATTTCGCGTGTAAATTGTAAAATTCAGAATTATCGGAGAACATTTAGCAGGTTTCTTTTTTTAGTTCTGTGAATTCGCCTAATCATTTGCTTCAGTTTCAGTTTTAAGCTTAATTAGAAATTCATTGGCGCCGTATACACCGTTGCTCGTAAATATTAGGACACCTGTTATGTACTTGTAGAAAGTTTTGTACGATTTAAATTATGTGAACATTCAAATTCTATTTTAATCCAAATTACATTCAGCGTTTTGTATTAGTGAAAATACATTGCACATAATGCACTCATTATATTATACTTCGAGATTTTAGAATTTAGAACCTTTTTTCAGGATTTTCATAATTTTGTAATGACATTTGTGTGTTAAATAATTTTATATTAAACTTGTAATGCTAATGAGGTGTGTTCCATATTTAGTAAGTAGATTTTAGTAGACGTCTGCAAAATTCAGTAGATTTTAATACAATGTAGTAGATTTCAGTAAAATTTAGAGAGATTTCAGTAGAATTTAGTAGACTTCAGTAGATTTCCATATGTTTCAGAAAATTTCAATAGATATTAGTGGAGTACAGTAGATTTTAATAGAATTCAGCAGATTTCAGTAGATTTTAGTAGATTTTGGCATACAAATTTCAGTAGAACTCAGTAAAATTTAGTAGATTTCAGCATGCTTCACATTCAGCGTCCCAAAACTTTTAAACAGAAGAGCATATAATTCAAGAGTGCAATATTCAATATCGTAACAATGACACGTATTTTTAGAACGTTAATTGTCACGTATGCGTAATTATATCACGCCTAATTCGATCGTTAATCGTATCATTTTTCATTTCACGATTGTTTCATTCGAGTTCGTTAGAATATTATCAAGGCATGCATCATATTAGCGGGAAGGTGAAATTTCACAACAATTCGACGCAGCTGTTTTAACGGAATTTCGTTATGCTCGGCGATAATGCATCCCAGTTGCATGTGTATATCGCGCGGAAAGAGCATTCTACCTGGTTTTAAATTTCCTAGCACGCACAAGCTCATTACCATATGCACGTTCCTCGGGAAGATCTCGAGTTCGCTGAACTCTATGCCTTAATCGAGGATTTCACTCCGAAAATCGGATGGACGCCCGCTTTCAACCGCGTTTGATCTTCTCATTGATAAATATTGATGCAACAGACGCAAGAAACTGCTTAGAATTGCTTGAATGCTTCTTTCTTTTATGTTCCTTTAACGCATCGTGTTCTTTAGGCATATTTAAGAATTTTTCTTTTCTCTATTTCTTCGTTCGATATGAAGTTATTTTGGAAGACCCCAAATTGCAGTATCAAAGTAGCTTTCTTTTCTGCTTTATAATTTTAACATCTGAACAGAGAAAAAGAAAAATTGGAAAATATAGATATATTCTACTTTATGAATTTAACATTTTCAAAAATAAAATAAAATTGAAAAATATGGCTGTATTCTGCTTCCTAATTTTCACGTGTGAAAAAAAGGAAATAAAATTGGAGAATATGACTGTATTCTCCTTTACGATTTTCATATGTGGAAAAATAAAATAAAATTGGAAAAATATAGCTATATTCTACTTTATAGGTTAGACTTGTGAAAAAGGAAAAGAAAATTGGAAACTTCACAATTTTAATATGTAAAAAAGTAAAGTAATGTTGGAAAATATAGGTGCATTTTCCTTCATAATTTTCACGTACGAAAAATTAAAATAAAATTGGATGATATAGCTATGTTCTACTTTACCATTTTCACATACGAAAAAGTAAAAAAATTTTGAAAAATATAGGTTTATTCTACTTCACGATTTCATCTGATGAAAAATCTCTGTCCAGTGGCTCTTCTTTTTTTCTTTCCCGTTTTATTGATTGTATGCAGATTTAGCCTGCGTCGTCTCGGCGTCTACGGTGTTCCTTCGTGGTAGATCGTACGAATGTGAATGAAATTCGTCAGAAAAAAAGGACATCGTGAGATTTTACGTGACTTGTCGGGTTTATACGTAATACTTTCCGTGGACGTATAGAAGGCACTTCCCTTTGTATGGACTTAAGTATTACGTGATTTCCGGCTTGAAATACTGAGGCTGCATTACAATCGTCATTCTTTATGCACGTACACGTGTTTCTGTTCGATTGTAATAGTTGTGGCGGAAGTTAACGAATCAAATATGTCCTTTTCTATGCGACATGATGTACAATGATATTCAAAGTAGAAAGTATTCAATATCTTTCACCATGGTCTTCGTTTTACATTTCGCTTTTGTCGCTTTGAATCAATGTGAATCTTCAATCTAAACGTTTATCAGATTGTTTTTCGTGGTATAGGTACAAATTGTAGGAAATTTCATGGGAAAACAAAATTTGTACACTCGTGAGCTTTCTCAGGTAACCATTTTGTTAATCTTGGTAAAAATCTTGGTAAAAATTCAAAATAAATACTGTCGTTTTATTAAGCAATAAAATGTACGTGGATAAACTTCTCAATCTTGCTTGCTATGCTTGGTTCTTTCGGGAAATTTAGCATGCTCGGAATTTATATGAAATTTTTGGGTTAAATCAACCATGTTTAATTTTATTTTAAATTAACTATATTAATTTTTGTTATAAATTAATTTACTTTAAGTCAGCTATATTAAATTTTATTTTAAATTAACAATAAAATTTGTAAAAATATGTCGATTTCAGAATGTTTTAAGTTGTCACTGGTAACTTAGGTGAATCGAATGTGAACATTTGCTCTATTGGGAAAAGGAATTCTTCTTTTGCAATCTGTCTTGCATCAATCGAGAAGCTACGCTGTCAAAGTGTGTCTTGGTAAACAAGTAGAACAGGAGGAATTGATTATATGTTATGCTCGATCTGCAACCTTGAATCTATTCGATTACTTCTTGTGGAGGCTGCTAAACTCCATTGTTTTATGCAACACCCACGTTTAGCATTGAAATACAGTAGAAACTTTATCATCTGGACTCGCATCGTTCACATGCTTCTTACTATTGAAATACTCAATCTAATATCGAAACCTTCTATATTTCTTGTTTCATATTTTTTTATTACAACTTTGTCTCATATTTTTCTTATCACTTTTTAATAAAGTATCTATGAACTTTTCCTTGCACTACATTTTAGTCTAATTTTGACCTATAGAACACCCTGTATAATGCAGACGCAGCTTTAGACTTATTGAACGCATGCATTGTTAAGACACAAATTTGATTTATTAAAAAAACTTCATTCTTCTGAAAAGTAGCAAAATTAAATTTAAAAATAATATGAGATAATTACTGATTTGTCCTTCATTTTCTCCAAAAAAATATGATCACTGTATGTGCACAGTGTATAGTGTAGACGCAGCATTAAACTTACTGAAAGTATCTATGCATTTTTAAAACAGAAACCATATTTATTAAAAAAAGTTCATCCTTCTATTTTTTTTAAATGTGAAACAATTTCTGATTTGCTCTTTATCTTCTCCAGAGAAATATGGTCCTCAAATATGCACGCAGACTTATTGGAACTATGCCTTTTCTAAACACAAACCTGATTTATTGAAAAAAATTTATTCGTATGAAAAATATCAAAGTACTATTTTTTGAAAATATGAAACAACGTCTGATTTGTCCTTCATTTTCTCCAAAAAAATATGATCACCGTGTGTACACAGTGTACACTGCAGACGCAGCTTTCGACTCGAAATCCTCAATAAAATTTGTAAAAATATGTCGATTTCAGAATGTTTTAAGTTGTCACTGGTAACTTAGGTGAATCGAATGTGAACATTTGCTCTATTGGGAAAAGGAATTCTTCTTTTGCAATCTGTCTTGCATCAATCGAGAAGCTACGCTGTCAAAGTGTGTCTTGGTAAACAAGTAGAACAGGAGGAATTGATTATATGTTATGCTCGATCTGCAACCTTGAATCTATTCGATTACTTCTTGTGGAGGCTGCTAAACTCCATTGTTTTATGCAACACCCACGTTTAGCATTGAAATACAGTAGAAACTTTATCATCTGGACTCGCATCGTTCACATGCTTCTTACTATTGAAATACTCAATCTAATATCGAAACCTTCTATATTTCTTGTTTCATATTTTTTTATTACAACTTTGTCTCATATTTTTCTTATCACTTTTTAATAAAGTATCTATGAACTTTTCCTTGCACTACATTTTAGTCTAATTTTGACCTATAGAACACCCTGTATAATGCAGACGCAGCTTTAGACTTATTGAACGCATGCATTGTTAAGACACAAATTTGATTTATTAAAAAAACTTCATTCTTCTGAAAAGTAGCAAAATTAAATTTAAAAATAATATGAGATAATTACTGATTTGTCCTTCATTTTCTCCAAAAAAATATGATCACTGTATGTGCACAGTGTATAGTGTAGACGCAGCATTAAACTTACTGAAAGTATCTATGCATTTTTAAAACAGAAACCATATTTATTAAAAAAAGTTCATCCTTCTATTTTTTTTAAATGTGAAACAATTTCTGATTTGCTCTTTATCTTCTCCAGAGAAATATGGTCCTCAAATATGCACGCAGACTTATTGGAACTATGCCTTTTCTAAACACAAACCTGATTTATTGAAAAAAATTTATTCGTATGAAAAATATCAAAGTACTATTTTTTGAAAATATGAAACAACGTCTGATTTGTCCTTCATTTTCTCCAAAAAAATATGATCACCGTGTGTACACAGTGTACACTGCAGACGCAGCTTTCGACTCGAAATCCTCAAATTGAAATAATCGCAACGCAACTCCGTGCAAACGCTTCAAGCCTTTCTCGTCACTCGTATAATCCTTTCCCGTTCCATCTGAAGATGGCTTCCTACGCGAACACGCAGAGCGTGTATAAATTTGTCGCGAGGATTCACCGTGTTTTTTCCACAGATCAAATCCGGAGATTCCGGGGACGAAAGGGGTTACACGATGCTTTCTGTCTCCAGAATGGAGCCGTCCGATTTTGCCAAATACGGCCTTTACAAATGCGCGTCTGAAGCGTCGCCAAGATTATAAGTCAATATACGACGGCCACGGTTTCCAAGTATAAAGGGACGCCGATATTCGCCAGCTCTCTAATTCATGCAAGCTCGCGCGCGAGCGAGCGAGCCTGATTTTTCCGCGCGATACGCGTTGCCATTTTTTACGCGACCAACTCTGTCCTGTTCGAGCAAAAGGCCACCACGGCCTGTCTTTGCTGGCGGTACCTCCTCCTCGTCGCGGCTCGATAGAGAGGATGGATTTATTTATTGGCCCATTCAGGCGTTCGTCCACGCTGATTGCGTTCGATGCGTGAAAAAAGGCGCGCGTCTCTTTGTTACATGTTCGGTAAGTGATTTATGCGGTTGTGATTGCTGCTTTTGATCGCGGCGCTTGACTTTTCAATGAACATCAAACCGGGCGATTTTTTGGGGGATTTTTTCGTGCTATTATGGTTGACGCAGACGGTGCTAGGTGGTCGAGAACAAGAAAATGTCGGGTCGAGAATTTTTCTCGGGATCGACGTTTCTGGACTAGGTTGGGATGCGTGTTATGGTCGTGTTAACACTTTAACGCACTCATTTGCACGGTTATAAAATTGAATGCGATACATTTCATTGCTGCTTCGAGGCATGTGAACTCCAAACGGTATCGAAACTCTGCAACCTTCTTTCATTTGCAGATCAACGGATTTTTGTATAATTATGCATACCTTATGATGACCTATATCTCACGAGTTCAACGTGAAAATAACTAATAAGTGACCTCATATGTTACTGTTGTAAAAAGTAAATTTGAAATTTTGCAGGAATGGAGTTGAAGTGACCGCCACTTTTAATTTTTTGAGAAAAATAATGTTTTTCGAAATTTGTTCACCACAAAATTGTACGACATCAAAAACTGTGCATCTTTGAATTTAACTTTTTTTTCTATATCTTATACGGTTTCGTAAATGTTCACGATAATACGAAAACTGCCATTTTTTTAAAGGTGTTTTCACCCCTAGCACCGTTTCATGGTCGAAACAAAGAATAATTTCATTATTAGCGTCAGTTAAACTATATTTCTGCAAAGTTTCGAATTTTTTCGAATTTTCCAGTTACCAAACTTCCTATATCACTCAAACTACCCATAACCTCAAAATCAGGCGTGTGCAATTCGCTGCCCGCGGGCCGCATGCAGCCCTGGAGGGCTAATGATGTGGCTCCACAAAGGATCGTAAACTTTTAACATTATTAAGTGATTTTTAGCGATATTCTTCATGACTCGATTGCGCTATAGTAAAAAATATAAAATAAGAAAGGAAGTTTCGTTACTTATATACATTAACTGTATTATACAGTGTGCTCCACGGTAAGTTTCGTTTGATATAACTACTGAGCGGTAGGTGATAGAAGAAAAATGTAAAAAGACTTTCATCGTCATTTTTTTATCTAGAATGTCACTGTGAAAAAAAAAACAACTTAGAAACTCTGTACATTTCGTATGCGGCCCACGACGATTCCTCTTCACTCAAAGTGGCCCAAACGAGCCGAAATATTGGACACCTATGCTTCTGCAAAATATTAGCTAATACACTTTTTACCATTTTAAAAAGAATTCCTGCATAATTCATAGATAGACACGATAGAAATTAATCACACAGACTTGAATGTATTTTTGCAAGGGTTATTATGTTCGACTTGAAATGCGAGCAACATGAAAGAGAACAGTTTCACGTAATTTGTTCGAAGCTTTTTCTTCGATCGTTGCTCGATGAAGGATTGGATAGATTTATTTATTGATTCGTTGATGTATTCATAGATGTTGATTGCCGCGGGGGATTGAATGTTTTCATAGGGTACGTGTCTACTGTTGATTTATTCAACCAGTGACTGCCACAGAGGAAATACTCGAGTGCTCTCTCTTGTTGCTTTTTTGCGGTTCGTAATTGAAATTCCGATCGAATTAAGTGCTCCGCGACGTTATGATATTATTGAGTCGTTTGCAGCTTTACGCTCGTTAGGTACGTCAGGTACTACGTTATTTTTCATCTGGCTGTATATTTTCTTTTCTCTCATGTGAGTCTGTTATGTCAATTCCCTCTGAGGGAAAAAAATTCCTACATCAATACGCGGTAATATGTTTCCAATTATATTTTTTACTTCAACTTTTATACTTGATGAGAAGTTATTTCACGTTCGCTTTTTCAACATATTTTTCTTAGCTCGATGACTTTTTTTTGTTTGTGAAATCAGCGTTGTTAGGTGGAGAAATAAAGAAATCATGAGAAATTGAATTAGTATGATGGATGAAAATTAGAAGTCAAAGATTAGATTGGTGAATTAAATTGAAAATTCAATTTTTTATTCAAGTCTAAAGGAAAACTTAAAAATGGTAAAAAATATTTTTAATTGTACACTTTTGGTCAATATTTAATCAACTTTGACAAAATTAGAGCAATTCAAAATTAAATACTTAATTACTAACGGGGTCCACTCAATTTCATCAAAATATTACTGAATTCTAAAGGAGAACTTAAAAATGGTAAAAAATATTTTCAGCTAAACACTTCTCAACTTCGAAATAATTGAAAATTTAAAAAAGGCTCAGGTAAATTTAGCAATCTTTACAGATGACAAAAATAAAATTAATCCTACTTTAAACAAAGACGTTTTACCCAAATCTAAGCAAAACTATGACTACAAGCTTTTACCAAATTTCGCGAGTAGGCTGCGTTCACGAATTGTTTCACGAACTAATTTAGAAGACGCTAAATCACTGCACCTGCACATTGCTCGGTGCAGCTGCAGGCTTTCATTAGCACGTACCAAGGCCGCAGCATCCAATAAATCTGAAACAGTCGAACATATTCGACATGCTACCGTTTGTATGACTTCTAAACACTGCAATAACGAGTTCGCAATTTTCGTTGCAATTTTACTGAAATATTAGCGTTGAAGCTCAAGCAGAAACTTCTCTTTTCCAACAGAAATCAACGTTAAACTTGAAATTTAAGTAATTACAACTTAAAAACTTGAAAAATGTTAAAAATTTAAATAATTGATACAGAAAATACATTTTATTTTTATTTATAAGTCAAAAGAAGTTTTCATTTCAGACGTTTCTAGCAAAAGAGGTTTCGCAATAACTCCTCCATTTTGTAACATTTTTAATTTTTGAAAATTGGACAGAAAAGCTGGAAGTTACATTTATATCCTCTGACAAAATTGAAACTCTCCATTTAGTAGTACTTATGAAACAAATTTTCAAACTTTTACCTATTTTTTGATAATATAAAGTGTTCATGTTGCACTCTATGAATGATTTTCGTGAATAAATGCGACAGCGATCGATTATATTTTTAGCACTTTATCTTCATTTTGCTTTTATCTTCTCTTATCTTTCGCGTCCCACGATTTTTGTTGTATTAGTTGAATCATTGTTTAGTAAATATTTTGGGCGAAAAAGCACCTAATTCTCAAATTTTTATAATATTATTTCAAGAATCTGTATTAGATAAGATAATAATATCACAGAGATATTTGATATGTTGTTGGGCGTAATGACTCGTTGTGCAAATTAAAACAAAATTAGCAGTTATCTGAGAAACGCTGACAATCGCAAAATTTAAATTTTCTGGCTTCTTTTTCTTTTTATCGAAAGTTTACGTAAATGGACAATAAGTTATTATAACTTTCTTTACCTCGTCCTGAATATTTTTCACATAAATCCTGCAATTCTTTTATTTCACCGCTGGCGATCGCTTGACGGAAGATTTATCGCTGTAGAAAATAAGCAGCTCTATATAGAAACGTTCATCTAACTTTCAATCTAACATTCTGAAATAGAAATCCGTTTGAATCTTGTCATTTTTATCATCAGTTGTCCACAGACCGGATCTGACCTGAAATCCGTATAAAAAAAAGAGAATCTAAATTGTTCTCCAAACTAGACCAGCATTGTATACATCAACGTGTTTCAACTTTCCCTTGATGTCAGGTTGCTTGCTCTCGCTTAACCTGCCTCTTGCCACGGACCATCTTTGCCGCCCACTGTCACAACTAACCGCGAGATTGTTACACCTGAATGTCTTATCACTGAATCTTGTTTGTGACAGGTGGTAACGGCACCAGTAGGAAGAAGAACAAATACACAAGTGAAAAGGAGTATTTAAACGAGAAAAAAAATGGACACTTTTGTATAGGTTAGGTTGGGAAATTTATTAGGTGTGCACGTGTTAATTCGGTGCCATTTTTTACAAAGCTTCGACGAGTTGAAAACTGCTGTATTTTTTTAGGGAGAGAATTCGTCAATTTTCCTAATAAATGGACAAAAGGTCCAAAGAATCCAAATTTCATTATGTCACACATATTACTTTGGTGCCATTTTTTCACAAAGTTTCGACGACTTAAAAGCCGCCATATTTTTTCAGGGAGAGAATTCCTCAGATATCTGATAAATGGGAAAAGGTCCAAATAATCCAAATTTTATTAACTGTGCAATTTACTTCGGTGCCTTTTTTCACAAATCTCACCGTTCATTAAAAAAAATTGAAACACAATTTTCATATTAGCGAAAGAAAAGTAAAACGAAAGCTTGTTAAACAGTGCAAAATTTTCCTTCTCAATGTTTTTCTAACCTCACTTTGCTATAACAGAGCTACATCCTGGCTCAGTTGCCAGTAGCATCCTCTACATCAATGTGAAAAAGTGCAATAAAGAGAATTATCTAAATATTCTCATAAAGAGTAGAAAAAAAAGAGTACAATGATAGTGAGAGAAAAGAAAGGGATCTCTAAGCGTTTGTATCCGCGGTATCCTGTGGGACCGGTTCGCCCCTGCATTCCTGTTCTGGTGTATGCGTCAGATATCGGTGACTGCAGTTCCTCACGATTGCAAAAAAAAAAAAAAAAAGAAAAAAAAGTAGAGTGGGCGAGTTTAAGTCCTCGTCAGGTCCGACCCACGTTTCCTATTAACGCGGCACGTCCGCGAATCCATTGGACATCGAGGTAAATGGATCGAATTTTATTATCAAAGTTTGTGTAATCTTTGGTGGTGAAAGTGAATCCCATTCTCTGTATCTTTCTATTTCTAAATAATTTGTAACATACGCGTGCACTTGGAGAGTCTTGGTTTCAGTTTCGTAGATAATTAACAAATTTTTGTTATAGTTTCTTTGTTGTTAGTTGATTGAAAGGTGGAAGGCTAAAATTCGTGTGGATTGTAAAATTGAGGGTGGTGAAAGAACGAATGTTGAAAAAGAGGTATGGTTTTTGCGATTAATTATATAGATAAGTTACAGTCAGGGTTAAAATTACGAATTTTGGGAGTGTTTGATTTTAACAGAAGATTTTAATCTAAATTAGGGAAGTTTGATGGGATTTTAGCTCTTTTACTGCTCTTGGCGTCTATAGGCGGTTTGAATGTTTGCTCGCGCCGTGTCCTTGGCGCCTATAGGCGTTTCGAATATATTTGCTCGCATTGTGCTGCTCGCTCCTTTTGGCATACTTTCACCCTAATTTAATCCTTAATTTTTACCCTTTGCACACATCCACATTAATTTAACATAATAAATTTATCCCTTAATTTTCAATTTTCTCATTTCCCTCGTTTAATTTTTTAAATTGATACATTAATTACTCAGGCTAATTAAATCTAACTACAGTAGTAATATTCCTTTTACACGTTAATACCACATAAATCTACAATAAATTAAATTCTGCAATGCCGACAAACGTTTCAATTATCTCATTTAAGACGTAATAAAAGTAACCACTCTGATGTCATCATAAGAGTAACGATTACCGCTACAGGCAGTAATATCAAACATGCACAGACTGTTATTTCAAACTATCATTAAAAGCCACAGTTGTATGAGGAAGGTAATTGTAATCTTTGGTATTTTCCTTTCGAACCCTTGAAAATCTTGATTAAAGTTTGGTTTCGCGATAATTGTTTTATCTCCGCGAATCGTCGTCGCCTTTTATCCTTATCGAAACTTGCACTTGGCAATTCTGACGACGTGTTGCGTACTCTTGCGAATCGCTTACATAACTCGCATAATCATCGCTCCTCTCCTTCCAGTTATTGTTAACGCACGCCTCTACGTACATGCGTGTGTTACTTTTACCTACACTCTGGTTGCAGCCTAGAAGCTAGAGTATGCCAAGGTTGTTCCATAAAAGACGATGATGCTCGTTCCGACAAAGAAGCCTCACTTCCTTCGAAGCCGCATATTCAAGTTCGAACAGCGCGTTTTCTTCGGTGAATATCGAGCACCTTGAAACGAGACAAATGATTCCAAGTTGATTCTCTTGCCACGGAGCTGGTTAGAGTCTTTTTCTTTTCCAGTCGTTTCCAAAAATTTATGGTTACAGACTGGAAAATTCACGAATGTTGATTACGTTAGAATTATTGTTTTATGGTGGTGGTTTTATTGGAGCAGTAGATTATAGGAAAAGTGTTCAGGTGTTTGTGAAAAGTTTTAGACGATTTTAGGTTAATTTTTGAGGGTGGAATTGTTTAATTTTTCATAAATTTGAAAAAATTTTAATCTGACTGAAAGTTTTTTATTTTGCGAGTAAAAGTGAATATTGGAAGTCTAATTTCGCCAAAAAATAAATAAAAAGTCACATATTGAGAAAAGTGAAATAGGAGAAAAATGAGAAATAATAATGGCGGGAAATTTAAATAATTTTTGA